>NC_057797.1:332987793-333244922 GCF_018294505.1 Triticum aestivum
CGCTGTTGTTGAACCATTGGATGTAGTAAGGATGTGGATGTGGTCTTGTGTTGAGAGATAGCTTCTCCACCATCTCCATGCTAGCTAAGTTATTGCAGCTCCCTCCATCTATGATCACGCGAACAGAGCGTTCCTTCACAACTCCCTTTGTATGGAACAAATTATGCCTCTGATTTTGCTCAACTTGTGTAACCTGCACACTCAAAACACGTTGAGCAACTAAACATTCATACCTGTCAGCATCTTCAGGAGCCATGTATTGCGTCTCATGATCAGAATCGTCTCCACCGTGTTCTTCACGTGTAATAAGAGCCAAAGTCTCCTCATCATAGTGATAGAGGCTAAGGTGTCCCGATGTTTCGATGAGATGGTGGCTATCGTTTTCTGTGGGAGTCGACCTTGACGATCCGACTACGAACGTGCGAGACGTCGCGCCTTAGCAATCGCTAAACCAACTTCCGAGGGTTATTGACCACGCCGGAGCACGATCAACCTGACCACGAGGGTCTGTTTCCTGCGAGCAAACGAAGAACAGGCAAGAAACTGAGATTGCAATCGGGATATTGCGAATATAAGATGAAAGCTTTATTGATCAAGGTGGGGTTCTGTGACGTCTTGGTCTGGTCGTTGGACACAAACGAAGTACGCGAAGTTGCAGGTATGGCGAACTTTTAATCTAAACAAAACCCAAAGTCTAAATGACGCCCTAAGGGCTGTATATATAGAGGAAGAGGGGGGAATTTCGTGGCCCTTGAGGGTGGGGTCCGAAACCAACCCTAACTCTTGTTTCCCCACACATACGGACTCTAAAAATAGCCTATACTTAAGTATTTCGAAATTACATGGGCCTGGCCCATTAATAAGGTGACGCAGCACCTAGAATAGCCTATGGACGAATATTATGAAGTGGCATCTTGTATATTTCGTCCAAGGCTTCATGCACTCCTTATGGCGGCTTCAAAGTCCTGAAATCATCACTTGTAACTCCGTTCTTGATCCCCTTGCGCATGCCATCAACTCCATGCGTGTTCTTGCTCCAATGCTCATCCTTCTCCAAGCTAGGCCCTTCATTTGTAAGCAAAACAAATGTATCCAATTTAGGCAGCATCATAATCTCATGAACATTAGAATCATTACCAAGAAACGAAAGTACCTGGTAATTTAATTGGCGTGCGCGAGCTCTAGTAATTGGTCCAGTATATGTAACAGTAGGGGCTGTGGGTGTAACAATGGTATTGATGTCCTCATCATCCTCCCCTTCTTGAAATGAAGTCGTCCTCGACGGAAGCGCATCTTCCTCACCCAAATAAGGCTTCAAATCTGCAATGTTAAAAGTGGGACTAACCCCAAAATCTACAGGTAGCTCAAGTTTATATGCATTATCATTTATTTTCTCTAACACCTTAAAAGGACCATCAGCACGTGGCATTAGCTTTGATTTGCGCAGATTAGGAAATCTATCTTTACGCAAATGTAACCAAACAAGATCTCCAGGCGCAAACACAACATGTTTTCTACCCTTATCTCCAGCAAGTTTATATTTAGCATTCATACGCTCAATGTTTTCCTTAGTTAACTCATGCATTTTTAAAATCAATTCAGAACGTTCTTTAGCATCAAAATTAACCTTCTCTGAAGATGGAAGAGGCAACAAATCAATAGGTGCACGAGGTAGCAAACCATACACAATTTCAAAAGGGCACATCTTAGTAGTAGAATGCAATGAACGATTATAAGCAAATTCAATATGAGGCAAGCATTTTCCCACATTTTCTTGTTATTCTTCAAAACAGCCCTAAGCATAGTAGACAATGTTCTATTGACTACTTCAGTTTGTCCATCAGTTTGGGGGTGACAAGTAGTACTAAAAAGCAGCTTAGTCCCCAACTTAGCCCATAAACATCTCCAAAAGTGGCTAAGAAATTTAGTATCACGATCTGAAACAATAGTATTTGGCACACCATGTAAGCGAATAATTTCACGAAAGAACAAATCAGCAACATTAACAGCATCATCGCTTTTATGACATGGTATAAAGTGTGCCATTTTCGAGAACCTATCCACGACAACAAATATGCTATCCCTCCCCTTCTTCGTTCGAGGTAAACCTAAAACAAAGTCCATAGATATATCCTCCCAAGGAACACTAGGTACAGGCAAAGGCATATATAAACCATGAGGATTGAGTCGTGACTTAGCTCTTTGACATGTAGAGCAGCGAGCAACAAAACGCTCAACATCCCTTCTCATCTTTGGCCAAAAGAAATGTGTAGCAAGTATATCCTCCGTCTTCTTGACGCCAAAGTGTCCCATTAATCCTCCTCCATGCGCCTCCTGCAACAACAAAAGACGAACGGAGCTAGCTGGAATGCATAGCTTGTTAGCACGAAACACAAATCCATCGTTAAGAACGAACTTGTTCCAAGTTCTCCCTTCCTTACAATTCTGCAATACATCTTTAAATTCAGCATCATGAACATATTGATCTTTGATGGTCTCCAAACCAAATATTTTAAAGTCAAGTTGTGAAAGCATAGTATAACGACGAGACAAGGTATCAGCAATAACATTTTCTTTACCCTTCTTGTGTTTAATGACATAAGGGAAAGTCTCAATGAATTCAACCCATTTAGCATGTCTACGGTTCAGTTTTGCTTGACTTTTAATGTGTTTCAAAGATTCATGATCAGAATGTATAACAAATTCCTTGGGCCATAAATAATGTTGCCATGTTTCTAAGGTCCGAACAAGAGCATATAATTCTTTATCATAAGTAGAATAGTTCAGACTAGGCCCACTCAATTTTTCAGAAAAGTATGCAACAGGTTTTCCATCTTGTAATAACACACTCCTAATCCAATTCCACTAGCATCACATTCAAGCTCAAAAGTCTTATTGAAATTAGGAAGTTGGAGTAAAGGAGCATGTGTCAACTTATCTTTCAATACCGTGAAGGCTTCTTCCTGTGCGGTACCCCAAACAAAAGGCACATCCTTCTTTGTAAGCTCGTTGAGAGGTGCAGCAATGGTGCTGAAATCTCTCACAAAACGCCTATAGAAACCAGCGAGGCCAAGGAAACTCCTCACTTGTGTGACCGTTTTGGGCTGCGCCAACTCTCAATAGCTTCAATCTTGGCTTTATCAACTTCAATTCCCTGTGGAGTAACAACATAGCCAAGAAAAGATACTCGGTCGGTGCAAAAGGTGCACTTTCCAAGGTTTCCAAACAAACGTGCATCACGTAGAGCAATAAAAACAGCACGTAAATGTTCCAAATGTTCCTCCAAAGATTTGTTATAAATCAATATGTCATCAAAGTAAACTACCACAAATCGTCCAATGAAACACGTAAAACTTCGTTCATTAACCTCATGAAAGTACTAGGTGCATTAGTTGACCCAAAAGGCATGACTAACCACTCATATAATCCAAACTTACTTTTAAATGCTATTTTCCATTCATCACCCAATTTCATCGAATTTGATGGTATCCACTACGCAAATCAACTTTGGAGAATATTGTAGAGCCACTCAATTCATCAAGCATATCATCTAGCCTAGGAATAGGATGACGATAACGAATAGTAATATTATTAACGCCTCTACAATCAACGCACATACGCGACGTACCATCCTTTTTCGGCACTAAAATGATAGGAACAGCACAAGGACTAAGGGATTCGCGTATATAACCTTTGTCGAGCAGTTCTTGTACTTGACGCATAATCTCCTTCGTCTCCTCTGGATTGGTACGGTATGGTGCACGGTTGGGTAGAGAAGCACCGGGAATTAAGTCAATTTGATGCTCAATCCCTCGAATAGGTGGTAATCCCGGTGGCACGTCTTGTGGAAAGACGTTAGCAAACTCCTGCAAAATGTTAGTGACAGCAGGGGGCAAAGAGGAAGGCACGTCCTCGAATGAAAATAATGCCTCTTTGCACACAAAAGCATAGCAAACAGATTTGCAAAAACTAGCTTATCAATATCAGATTTGGTGGCAAGTAAACATGCACTTTTCAATTTAATTTCAGAAACAACAGTAGATGGTTTATTATTAGGCTTCATTTGGTGCTCAAATTCTTTTGCCACAATCTGATTTTCACTCTTATTTGTCTCCTGTTTTGCTTTATTAGCTCTATTAATATCATCTTTCAAAATGGAATCAGGAGTCATAGGAAGCAAAGTAATATTTTTATCGTTATGAACAAGAGTATACTGATTGTTTCTACCATGGTGTACAGAATTTTTATCAAATTGCCATGGTCTACCAAGTAATAAGGAACATGCTTGCATAGGTACCACATCACAATCAACATAATCAGCATATGTAGAGATACTAAAATGCACACGAACAGTACGTGTTACCTTAACCTTGCCGCTGTTGTTGAACCATTGGATGTAGTAAGGATGTGGATGTGGTCTTGTGCTGAGAGATAGCTTCTCCACCATCTCCATGCTAGCTAAGTTATTGCAGCTCCCTCCATCTATGATCACGCGAACAGAACGTTCCTTCACAACTCCCTTTGTATGGAACAAATTATGCCTCTGATTTTGCTCAGCTTGTGTAACCTGCACACTCAAAACACGTTGAGCAACTAAACATTCATACCTGTCAGCATCTTCAGGAGCCATGTATTGCGTCTCATGATCAGAATCGTCTCCACCGTGTTCTTCACGTGTAATAAGAGCCAAAGTCTCCTCATCATAGTGATAGAGGCTAAGGTGTCCCGATGTTTCGATGAGATGGTGGCTATCATTTTCTGTGGGAGTCGACCTTCACGATCCGACTACGAACGTGCGAGACGTTGCGCCTTAGCAATCGCTAAACCAACTTCCGAGGGTTATTGACCACGCCGGAGCACGATCAACCTGACCACGAGGGTCTGTTTCCTGCGAGCAAACGAAGAACAGGCAAGAAACTGAGATTGCAATCGGGATATTGCGAATATAAGATGAAAGCTTTATTGATCAAGGTGGGGTTCTGTGACGTCTTGGTTTGGTCGTTGGACACAAACGAAGTACGCGAAGTTGAAGCTATGGCGAACTTTTAATCTAAACAAAACCCAAAGTCTAAACGACGCCCTAAGGGCTGTATATATGGAGGAAGAGGGGGGAATTTCGTGGCCCTTGAGGGTGGGGTCCGAAACCAACCCTAACTCTTGTTTCCCCACACATACGGACTCTAAAAATAGCCTATACTTAAGTATTTCGAAATTACATGGGCCTGGCCCATTAATAAGGTGACGCAGCACCTAGAATAGCCTATGGACGAATATTATGAAGTGGCATCTTGTATATGTCGTCCAAGGCTTCATGCACTCCTTATGGCGGCTTCAAAGTCCTGAAATCATCACTTGTAACTCCGTTCTTGATCCCCTTGCGCATGCCATCAACTCCATGCGTGTTCTTGCTCCAATGCTCATCCTTCTCCAAGCTAGGCCCTTCATTTGTAAGCAAAACAAATGTATCCAATTTAGGCAGCATCATAATCTCATGAACATTAGAATCATTACCAAGAAATGAAAGTACCTGGTAATTTAATTGGCATGCGCGAGCTCTAGTAATTGGTCCGGTATATGTAACAGTAGGGGCTGTGGGTGTAACAATGGTATTGATGTCCTCATCATCCTCCCCTTCTTGAAATGAAGTCGTCCTCGACGGAAGCGCATCTTCCTCACCCAAATAAGGCTTCAAATCTGCAATGTTAAAAGTGGGACTAACCCCAAAATATACAGGTAGCTCAAGTTTATATGCATTATCATTTATTTTCTCTAACACCTTAAAAGGACCATCAGCACGTGGCATTAGCTTTGATTTGCGCAGATTAGGAAATCTATCTTTACGCAAATGTAACAAAACAAGATCTCCAGGCGCAAACACGACATGTTTTCTACCCTTATCTCCAGCAAGTTTATATTTAGCATTCATACGCTCAATGTTTTCCTTAGTTAACTCATGCATTTTTAAAATCAATTCAGAACGTTCTTTAGCATCAAAATTAACCTTCTCTGAAGATGGAAGAGGCAACAAATCAATAGGTGCACGAGGTAGCAAACCATACACAATTTCAAAAGGGCACATCTTAGTAGTAGAATGCAATGAACAATTATAAGAAAATTCAATATGAGGCAAGCATTTTTCCCACATTTTCTTGTTATTCTTCAAAACAGCCCTAAGCATAGTAGACAATGTTCTATTGACTACTTCAGTTTGTCCATCAGTTTGGGGGTGACAAGTAGTACTAAAAAGCAGCTTAGTCCCCAACTTAGCCCATAAACATCTCCAAGAGTGGCTAAGAAATTTAGTATCACGATCTGAAACAATAGTATTTGGCACACCATGTAAGCGAATAATTTCACGAAAGAACAAATCAGCAACATTAACAGCATCATCGCTTTTATGACATGGTATAAAGTGCGCCATTTTCGAGAACCTATCCACGACAACAAATATGCTATCCCTCCCCTTCTTCGTTCGAGGTAAACCTAAAACAAAGTCCATAGATATATCCTCCCGAGGAACACTAGGTACAGGCAAAGGCATATATAAACCATGAGGATTGAGTCGTGACTTAGCTCTTTGACATGTAGAGCAGCGAGCAACAAAACGCTCAACATCCCTTCTCATCTTTGGCCAAAAGAAATGTGTAGCAAGTATATCCTCCATCTTCTTGACGCCAAAGTGTCCCATTAATCCTCCTCTATGCGCCTCCTGCAACAACAAAAGACGAACGGAGCTAGCTGGAATGCATAGCTTGTTAGCACGAAACACAAATCCATCGTTAAGAACGAACTTGTTCCAAGTTCTCCCTTCCTTACAATTCTGCAATACATCTTTAAATTCAGCATCATGAACATATTGATCTTTGATGGTCTCCAAACCAAATATTTTAAAGTCAAGTTGTGAAAGCATAGTATAACGACGAGACAAGGCATCAGCAATAACATTTTCTTTACCCTTCTTGTGTTTAATGACATAAGGGAAAGTCTCAATGAATTGAACCCATTTAGCATGTCTACGGTTCAGTTTTGCTTGACTTTTAATGTGTTTCAAAGATTCATGATCAGAATGTATAACAAATTCCTTGGGCCATAAATAATGTTGCCATGTTTCTAAGGTCCGAACAAGAGCATATAATTCTTTATCATAAGTAGAATAGTTCAGACTAGGCCCACTCAATTTTTCAGAAAAGTATGCAACAGGTTTTCCATCTTGTAATAACACACCTCCTAATCCAATTCCACTAGCATCACATTCAAGCTCAAAAGTCTTATTGAAATTAGGAAGTTGGAGTAAAGGAGCATGTGTCAACTTATCTTTCAATACCGTGAAGGCTTCTTCCTGTGCGGTACCCCAAACAAAAGGCACATCCTTCTTTGTAAGCTCGTTGAGAGGTGCAGCAATGGTGCTGAAATCTCTCACAAAACGCCTATAGAAACCAGCGAGGCCAAGGAAACTCCTCACTTGTGTGACCGTTTTGGGCTGCGGCCAACTCTCAATAGCTTCAATCTTGGCTTTATCAACTTCAATTCCCTGTGGAGTAACAACATAGCCAAGAAAAGATACTCGGTCGGTGCAAAAGGTGCACTTTCCAAGGTTTCCAAACAAACGTGCATCACGTAGAGCAATAAAAACAGCATGTAAATGTTCCAAATGTTCCTCTAAAGATTTGCTATAAATCAATATGTCATCAAAGTAAACTACCACAAATCGTCCAATGAAAACACGTAAAACTTCGTTCATTAACCTCATGAAAGTACTAGGTGCATTAGTTAACCCAAAAGGCATGACTAACCACTCATATAATCCAAACTTAGTTTTAAATGCTGTTTTCCATTCATCACCTAATTTCATACGAATTTGATGGTATCCACTACGCAAATCAACTTTGGAGAATATTGTAGAGCCACTCAATTCATCAAGCATATCATCTAGCCTAGGAATAGGATGACGATAACGAATAGTAATATTATTAATGCCTCTACAATCAACGCACATACGCGACGTACCATCCTTTTTCGGCACTAAAATGATAGGAACAGCACAAGGACTAAGGGATTCGCGTATATAACCTTTGTCGAGCAGTTCTTGTACTTGACGCATAATCTCCTTCGTCTCCTCTGGATTGGTACGGTATGGTGCACGGTTGGGTAGAGAAGCACCGGGAATTAAGTCAATTTGATGCTCAATCCCTCGAATAGGTGGTAATCCCGGTGGCACGTCTTGTAGAAAGACGTCAGCAAACTCCTGCAAAATGTTAGTGACAGCAGGGGGCAAAGAGGAAGGCACGTCCTCGAATGAAAATAATGCCTCTTTGCACACAAAAGCATAGCAAACAGATTTGCTAAAATCTAGCTCATCAATATCAGATTTGGTGGCAAGTAAACATGCACTTTTCAATTTAATTTCAGAAACAACAGTAGATGGTTTATTATTAGGCTTCATTTGGTGCTCAAATTCTTTTGCCACAATCTGATTTTCACTCTTATTTGTCTCCTGTTTTGCTTTATTAGCTCTATTAATATCATCTTTCAAAATGGAATCAGGAGTCATAGGAAGCAAAGTAATATTTTTATCGTTATGAACAAGAGTATACTGATTGTTTCTACCATGGTGTACAGAATTTTTATCAAATTGCCATGGTCTACCAAGTAATAAGGAACATGCTTGCATAGGTACCACATCACAATCAACATAATCAGCATATGTAGAGATACTAAAATGCACACAAACAGTACGTGTTACCTTAACCTTGCCGCTGTTGTTGAACCATTGGATGTAGTAAGGATGTGGATGTGGTCTTGTGCTGAGAGATAGCTTCTCCACCATCTCCATGCTAGCTAAGTTATTGCAGCTCCCTCCATCTATGATCACGCGAACAGAACGTTCCTTCACAACTCCCTTTGTATGGAACAAATTATGCCTCTGATTTTGCTCAGCTTGTGTAACCTGCACACTCAAAACACGTTGAGCAACTAAACATTCATACCTGTCAGCATCTTCAGGAGCCATGTATTGCGTCTCACGATCAGAATCGTCTCTACCGTGTTCTTCACGTGTAATAAGAGCCAAAGTCTCCTCATCATAGTGATAGAGGCTAAGGTGTCCCGATGTTTCGATGAGATGGTGGCTATCGTTTTCTGTGGGAGTCGACCTTGACGATCCGACTACAAACGTGTGAGACGTCGCGCCTTAGCAATCGCTAAACCAACTTCCGAGGGTTATTGACCACGCCGGAGCACGATCAACCTGACCACGAGGGTCTGTTTCCTGCGAGCAAACGAAGAACAGGCAAGAAACTGAGATTGCAATCGGGATATTGCGAATATAAGATGAAAGCTTTATTAATCAAGGTGGGGTTCTGTGACGTCTTGGTCTGTTCGTTGGACACAAACGAAGTACGCAAAGTTGCAGCTATGGCGAACTTTTAATCTAAACAAAACCCAAAGTCTAAACGACGCCCTAAGGGCTATATATATGGAGGAAGAGGGGGGAATTTCGTGGCCCTTGAGGGTGGGATCCGAAACCAACCCTAACTCTTGTTTCTCCACACATACGGACTCTAAAAATAGCCTATACTTAAGTATTTCGAAATTACATGGGCCTGGCCCATTAATAAGGTGACGCAGCACCTAGAATAGCCTATGGACGAATATTATGAAGTGGCATCTTGTATATGTCGTCCAAGGCTTCATGCACTCCTTATGGCGGCTTCAAAGTCCTGAAATCATCACTTGTAACTCCGTTCTTGATCCCCTTGCGCATGCCATCAACTCCATGCGTGTTCTTGCTCCAATGTTCATCCTTCTCCAAGCTAGGCCCTTCATTTGTAAGCAAAACAAATGTATCCAATTTAGGCAGCATCATAATCTCATGAACATTAGAATCATTACCAAGAAACGAAAGTACCTGGTAATTTAATTGGCGTGCGCGAGCTCTAGTAATTGGTCCAGTATATGTAAAAGTAGGGGCTGTGGGTGTAACAATGGTATTGATGTCCTCATCATCCTCCCCTTCTTGAAATGAAGTCGTCCTCGACGGAAGCGCATCTTCCTCACCCAAATAAGGCTTCAAATCTGCAATGTTAAAAGTGGGACTAACCCCAAAATCTATAGGTAGCTCAAGTTTATATGCATTATCATTTATTTTCTCTAACACCTTAAAAGGACCATCAGCACGTGGCATTAGCTTTGATTTGCGCAGATTAGGAAATCTATCTTTACGCAAATGTAACCAAACAAGATCTCCAGGCGCAAACACAACATGTTTTCTACCCTTATCTCCAGCAAGTTTATATTTAGCATTCATACGCTCAATGTTTTCCTTAGTTAACTCATGCATTTTTAAAATCAATTCAGAACGTTCTTTAGCATCAAAATTAACCTTCTCTGAAGATGGAAGAGGCAACAAATCAATAGGTGCACGAGGTAGCAAACCATACACAATTTCAAAAGGGCACATCTTAGTAGTAGAATGCAGTGAACGATTATAAGCAAATTCAATATGAGGCAAGCATTATTCCCACATTTTCTTGTTATTCTTCAAAACAGCCCTAAGCATAGTAGACAATGTTCTATTGACTACTTCAGTTTGTCCATCAGTTTGGGGGTGACAAGTAGTACTAAAAAGCGGTTTAGTCCCCATCTTAGCCCATAAACATCTCCAAAAGTGGCTAAGAAATTTAGTATCACGATCTGAAACAATAGTATTTGGCAAACCATGTAAGCGAATAATTTCACGAAAGAACAAATCAGCAACATTAACAACATCATCGCTTTTATGACATGGTATAAAGTGCGCCATTTTCGAGAACCTATCCATGACAACAAATATGCTATCCCTCCCCTTCTTCGTTCGAGGTAAACCTAAAACAAAGTCCATAGATATATTCTCCCAAGGAACACTAGGTACAGGCAAAGGCATATATAAACCATGAGGATTGAGTCGTGACTTAGCTCTTTGACATGTAGTGCATCGAGCAACAAAACGCTCAACATCCCTTCTCATCTTTGGCCAAAAGAAATGTGTAGCAAGTATATCCTCCGTCTTCTTGACGCCAAAGTGTCCCATTAATCCTCCTCCATGCGCCTCCTGCAACAACAAAAGACGAACGGAGCTAGCTGGAATGCATAGCTTGTTAGCACGAAACACAAATCCATCGTTAACGACAAATTTGTTCCAAGTTCTCCCTTCCTTACAATTTTGCATTACATCTTTAAAATCAGCATCATGCACATATTGATCTTTGATGGTCTCCAAACCAAATATTTTGAAGTCAAGTTGTGAAAGCATAGTATAGCGACGAGACAATGCATCAGCAATAACATTTTCTTTTCCCTTCTTGTGTTTAATGACATAAGGGAAAGTCTCAATGAATTCAACCCATTTAGCATGTCTACGATTCAGTTTAGCTTGACTTTTAATATGTTTCAAAGATTCATGATCTGAATGTATAACAAATTCTTTGGGCCATAAATAATGTTGCCATGTTTCTAAAGTCCGAACAAGAGCATATAATTCTTTATCATAAGTAGAATAATTCAGACTAGGCCCACTCAATTTTTCAGAAAAGTATGCAACAGGTTTGCCATCTTGTAATAACACACCTCCTAATCCAATTCCACTAGCATCACATTCAAGCTCAAAAGTCTTATTAAAATCAGGAAGTTGGAGTAAAGGAGCATGTGTCAACTTATCTTTCAATACCGTGAAGGCTTCTTCCTGTGCGGTACCCCAAACAAAAGGCACATCCTTCTTTGTAAGCTCGTTGAGAGGTGCAGCAATGGTGCTGAAATCTCTCACAAAACGCCTATAGAATCCAGCGAGGCCAAGAAAACTCCTCACTTGTGTGACCGTTTTGGGCTGCGGCCAACTCTCAATAGCTTCAGTCTTGGCTTTATCAACTTCAATTCCCTGTGGAGTAACAACATAGCCAAGAAAAGATACTCGGTCGGTGCAAAAGGTGATAGAGGCGGGGTGTCCCGATCTTTCGATGAGATGATAACTAACGATTTGGTGGAGACGACTTTGACGATCCGACTACAAACGTACACGACGTTGCGCCTTAGCAATCGCTAAACCAACTCCGAGAGGTTATTGACCACGCCGGAGCACAATCAACCTGACCACGAAGGTCTATTCCTGCAAGCAATCGAAGAACAAGCAAGAATATGATAAAAGCAATCTGAATATTGCGAGTATATATGAAGTATTGATAAAGGTGGGGATCCGTAAGCGGTCTTGGTCTGGTCGTTGGACACAAACGAAGTACACGAAGTTGCAATGGCTAACTTTTAACTAAACAAATCCCAAGGAAAAGCTACTAGATGGATCTACTTATATAGGAGCAAGGGGTGGCGGCCAAGGAGGTGGGAGGACGTCCCAAGGCAGCCTAAAACTAAATCTAGGTCGTACAAGGCCAATGGGCCCAAGTGGAGGTGATGTAACACCTTTGGACTTGTAGTTTGACTCGGATTCTGCTGCAGCATCAGATTGTTTCGTCCACAACTCAACGCTCCGGACGAATTTGAAGGTGATTCCAATTGGGTTGGAAAGTGCACGAAATCTAGTTTCCAACAAAAAAAGAATCACCCAATTCGGAGTCCGTATGAAAAACTTGTGTGCGTTTTGAGTCAGGTGTGTCTGTGCAGTCCGAATCTGAATCCAGAACGTGACAGACTTGGACTCTATCTTCTCTTGGGCCAAAAGTGACGTGAAAGAACTTTTTGGACAGCAAATAAACATCTCTTTCTTCCTTATCTTCATATGTGGATTGTACAAATGTCCCATACACCTGCAATTAGACAAAACACAAAAGTGTGTGAAGTATTTTTGTTCTGGATAACATAAATAGATTATTGAATAGTTTGCACTAGAAATCACCTGACAAATATGCATATATGCAATATTTTTGGTCATATCCAAGGTAGTCATGTCCTCATCATCCTCCCCTTCTTGAAAATAAAGCCGTCCTCGGCGTTGCTTAATCTGAAATGTGGCTAACAAAATAGACAAGGTGTACATGTTGTATATGTATATGTCATCCATTTTTACTTCCCTTGATTTTTGCATATATGACACATGAATAGATGAGTAACTTGCATAGTTCATAAAATCTAAAGCCAAAAAATTAGCACAAGAAGTAGAAGGCATGAAAATATTGCAACTCAGTTTGCACATATAAGTGAAGCTCTTATTCATTTCAAAAGATTGACAATGTTCATCACTAAACCATCCCAACATTGGTGAATAAACCTTACTTGCATCAAATTTACATGCTACAACATGCTTAAATAAGCAAACATGCAATAAGTCATTCAACACAGAATCATCACCAAGATTAGAGGTCATATCAAAATGATTAAACATTGGTTCTTTTGCATCAATAGTTAATTCAATGGGTGCACTCAAAATTGTTGGTATTTCAGTTGTTTGATCACATGGCAAAGTCAAATTATCAACGTAGTCCTCTAAAATAGGTGGTGTGATCAAAGTAGTGGGTAGCTCATCAGATGGTGCATTCAAATTGACAAGGCATTCATCATTCTCATGTAGAGATGGAAGATCAGTACCTTTGTCATTACCTCTTATGATCAACTCAGATGATGTAGCCACTCTCGGGGGTGATGTGTCACATGGTGGAGGTGATGTAGTCCTGACAACAATGGATGTGGTTGTCATAGTATGCCTAGTAGTTGAAGGAACAATCATATCAACTCTTGGAATGTGCACCGTGCGCTTGTTCTCCTCGTGGCCAACACGTCGTTTTATTTCCTGTTCAGCTTTGCAAGCAAGATGAAACAAATGGTCCATAGGATAACACTCTTCATGAATTAGTATCTCTTGAATATCACGGTTTAATCCTCCCCAAAATCTATCCATAAAATCATCTTCACTTTCTTCTAAAGAGGAATGCAACAAGGTAGTTTGTAAATCATCATAATATTTTGTTACAGTTTCACTACCTTGTTTTAAGTGTTGCAACTTCTTAATCATGTCACGAGTATAATAAGCAGGGACGAAAGTATGTCGCATGGCAAGTTTCAAATCATCCCAAGTAGTAGGTATATAATCAGGGTGTAACCGACAATATTCACTCCACCAAACCAAAGCATAACCAGTGAAAGAACCAACCGCAACCTTAACCTTTTTATGTTCATTGAAATTATGGGAAGCAAATATATTTTTTATGTCGAACTCCCATTCAATATATAAAGCAGGTTTAAAACGGCCATTAAATGGTGGTATAGATACATTAACCTGATCATGTGCATTTGGATGTTTGTGCACCTCTCGTGACGGTTGTGGTATTTGCAAAGGTGGTGGCACGTCTCCCGCGATCGACAAAGCCCATGAATTGACTCTGGATCCTGTCATGATTAGTAGAACAAGAAACAAAACCCAAAAATAATGTTCCTATAACTACTAGGATGTGGTGGTAAAACGCTCACAGTAAAGCAAATATCAATGTCTTACAAGTTCTTACCATGCAGCAGGCGGTGATCGGCAACCAGCGGTGTCAAGTAACTCCGAATATTGAGTAAAGCGATTGCCAGGGGAGCGTACGTATACACGGTGTAGAAATATGTGGAGCTGGGTTGGCTATATATGGTAGCAAAAGATTAGCAATAATCAATTCAAAGATGCAATGTTGAATAAACGCTCAACGACGGTACTGTGCTGGTCCTAGGCTAGACCGGACTAGAGACGCGAGCCTAGAACACTAATAAGGTCATGGCGTAGCACAACTAGCATCAATGAAGGATAGTAAGTAGCTCTTGACAGCAAGATATAAGTGAAGATCACAACGGCAGTGAAGATAATGATGAAAAACAACTGCCAAGCAGGATATACAACAACTCTCTCTCCAACTTTCCTCTTGAAAAGTTTGAGACAATTTTCTGATAAATTCTTTCAAAGAATGCTACTAACTCAAGCTTTCCAATGCAAAAAGAATCACTCAATTCTGAGTTGATATGAGGAGTCAAAGAATTCTAAAACTGGCCTGAAAAATTGGAACAAGTTGTGTTCACGAACTTCGGAGGGCAAAAAGACCTATTTATAAGCCGATTTTGAGGTGTCAAATATTGAACTAGCTTCTGCAACTATTTAGATGCGGCTCGTTGCTAGCTTCAATTTGAGTACTCACGGAGCCAAAACGGACTTCGTATGAGGAAGATACACCTGTTTTACTGAACAGTGCGCAAAATAGATTCCAATCCGAATTCAGGTACGAGATTGATTCTAGATAGATCCAATTTTTTTTTCTTCTCTCTTTTTTTTCTCACGCTTTTTTTTCTTTTTCTTCTCTCTCTTTTCTCTTTTTTTTCTTTCCTTTTTTCTCTTTTTTTTCTTTATCTTCTTTTTCTCCCTCTTTCCAAGACAAACTAGATAAGATGCAGATTCGATCAGGCGAAGATGTGAGTGACCTCAACTATGATTATGACAATAAACAGTGCGTAGCACATGGTGGAAATTGGTGGATGGGATGGTGGACAGCGGATGGGATAATGATGCAGCAGCTGCGTGACTAATGTGAACAGAACTCGAAACTCTAAAGGAACTAGACACTAAGACCAGCAACTCGACACGGCGATGCAACCGATAATTCAATAATGCAAACAATGAAAAGAAAATTGCAAAGGCTCAGTCTGGCTAGGACAAAGGATGAATAGATCTAACTTTTGTTTTGTGGCTTTTTCTTGGACAATAGGTAAGAAAATAAATCTAATCTAGGAAAAACTGGAAATTCTCACCGAGCAACCTGAAAACTGATACCACTTGATAGAGGCGGGGTGTCCCGATCTTTCGATGAGATGATAACTAACGATTTGGTGGAGACGACTTTGACGATCCGACTACAAACGTACACGACATTGCGCCTTAGCAATCGCTAAACCAACTCCGAGAGGTTATTGACCACGCCGGAGCACAATCAACCTGACCACGAAGGTCTATTCCTGCAAGCAATCGAAGAACAAGCAAGAATATGATAAAAGCAATCTGAATATTGCGAGTATATATGAAGTATTGATAAAGGTGGGGATCCGTAAGCGGTCTTGGTCTGGTCGTTGGACACAAACGAAGTACACGAAGTTGCAATGGCTAACTTTTAACTAAACAAATCCCAAGGAAAAGCTACTAGATGGATCTACTTATATAGGAGCAAGGGGTGGCGGCCAAGGAGGTGGGAGGACGTCCCAAGGCAGCCTAAAACTAAATCTAGGTCGTACAAGGCCAATGGGCCCAAGTGGAGGTGATGTAACACCTTTGGACTTGTAGTTTGACTCGGATTCTGCTGCAGCATCAGATTGTTTCGTCCACAACTCAACGCTCCGGACGAATTTGAAGGTGATTCCAATTGGGTTGGAAAGTGCACGAAATCTAGTTTCCAACAAAAAAAGAATCACCCAATTCGGAGTCCGTATGAAAAACTTGTGTGCGTTTTGAGTCAGGTGTGTCTGTGCAGTCCGAATCTGAATCCAGAACGTGAGAGACTTGGACTCTATCTTCTCTTGGGCCAAAAATGACGTGAGAGAACTTTTTGGACAGCAAATAAACATCTCTTTCTTCCTTATCTTCATATGTGGATTGTACAAATGTCCCATACACCTGCAATTAGACAAAACACAAAAGTGTGTGAAGTATTTTTGTTCTGGATAACATAAATAGATTATTGAATAGTTTGCACTAGAAATCACCTGACAAATATGCATATATGCAATATTTTTGGTCATATCCAAGGTAGTCATGTCCTCATCAAAAGGTGCACTTCCCAAGGTTACCAAACAAACGTGCATCACGTAGAGCAATAAAAACAGCACGTAAATGTTCCAAATGTTCCTCCAAAGATCTGCTATAAATCAATATGTCATCAAAGTAAACTACCACAAATCGTCCAATGAAAGCACGTAAAACTTCGTTCATTAATCTCATGAAAGTACTAGGTGCATTAGTTAATCCAAAAGGCATGACTAACCACTCATATAATCCAAACTTAGTTTTAAATGCTGTTTTCCATTCATCTCCCAATTTCATACGAATTTGATGGTAGCCACTACGCAAATCAACTTTGGAGAATATTGTAGAGCCACTCAATTCATCAAGCATATCATCTAGCCTAGGAATAGGATGACGATAACGAATAGTAATATTATTAATGCCTCTACAATCAACACACATACGTGATGTACCATCCTTTTTCGGCACTAGAATAATAGGAACAACACAAGGACTAAGGGATTCGCGTATATAACCTTTGTCGAGAAGCTCTTGTACTTGACGCATAATCTCCTTCGTCTCCTCTGGATTGGTACGGTATGGTGCACGGTTTGGCAGTGAAGCACCGGGAATTAAGTCAATCTGATGCTCAATCCCTCGAATAGGCGGTAATCCCGGTGGCACGTCTTGTGGAAAAACGTCAGCGAACTCCTGCAAAATGTTAGTGACAGCAGGAGGCAAAGAGGAAGGCACGTCCTCGAATGAAAATAATGCCTCTTTGCACACAAAAGCATAGCAAACAGATTTGCTGAAATCTAGCTCATCAATATCAGATTTGGTGGCAAATAAACATGCACTTTTCAATTTAATTTCAGAAGCAACACTAGATGGTTTATTATTATGCTTCATTTGTTGCTCAAATTCTTTTGCCACAATCTGATTTTCACTCTTATTCTTCTCCTGTGGTGCTTTATTAGCTCTATTAATATCATCTTTCAAAATGGAATCAGGAGTCATAGGAAGCAAAGTAATATTTTTATCCTTATGAACAAGAGTATAGTGATTGTTTCTACCATGGTGTACAGAATTTTTATCAAATTGCCATGGTCTACCAAGTAATAAGGAACATGCTTGCATAGGTACCACATCACAATCAACATAATCAGCATATGTAGGGATACTAAAATGCACACGAACAGTACGTGTTACCTTAACCTTGCCGCTGTTGTTGAACCATTGGATGTAGTAAGGATGTGGATGTGGTCTTGTGGTGAGAGAAAGCTTCTCCACCATCTCCATGCTAGCCAAGTTGTTGCAGCTCCCTCCGTCTATTATGACGCGCACAGAACGTTCCTTCACAACTCCCTTGGTATGGAACAAATTGTGCCTCTGATTTTGCTCAGCTTGTGTGACCTGCACACTCAAAACACGTTGAGCAACTAAACATTCATACCTGTCAGCGTCTTCAGGAGCCATGTATTGCGTCTCATGATCAGAATCATCTCCACCATGTTCTTCACGTGTAATAAGAGCTAATGTCTCCTCATCATAGTCACTAGCGGACTCATATCCACCATCCGCGGTAGCAATCATCACACGCGGAGATTTGCATTCTCTCGCATAATGACCTCCTCCCTTACAACGACGACAAATAATATCACTTGTGTGCCCTGTTGATGCTATGGAAGAAGAAGAACGCTGTGTAGGCCCCGCAGGTGCGCTCTTGGCAGATAATGGTGGTTGTGCCTGTTTTCTTGTATCACGGCTGGAGGTGGCACCTGATGGAAGTGCTGGTGCAGTTGAAGTAGAAGATGCACGTGGTGTCCATGATGAAGGTCGGCCTGCAGAAAAGTTAGTTCGCCCCAATGCTTGTCGATCCTGCACTTCACGTTCAGCTTTACAAGCAAGATGGAATAAACGAGTGATATTAGTATACTCCTTATAGTCTAGAATGGTCTGAATCTCTCTATTTAATCCACCCAGAAAACGTGCAAGCATAGCTTCATTCTCCTCAACAATACCACATCTAATCATGCCAGTTTGTAATTCCTGATAATATTCTTCTACAGAATTTTTTCCTTGTCTTAAACGCTGCAATTTTTGAAGCAATTCACGTTGATAATATGGTGGAACCCAACGCGTACGCATAGCAGTTTTCAAAGCAGCCCAAGTAGTTGGAATAGGATATAATCTACAATGTTCAGACCACCATACACATGCAAAACTAGTGAAAGCACAAACAGCAGCAGCAACTCGTCGCTCCTCAGGATATTGTAAACATGTAAATCGTTGTTCAGTTTCTAACTCCCAAGTAAGATATATATCAGGAACATATCTACCCTCAAATGGTGGAATATTCAATTTCAGTTTAGGAATATGGACATCATCTCGTACCTGAGGTGGTGGTGCAGGCCTACCATGACGAATATATACCTGAGGTCGACCTGCTGGTGGTGGTGCTGGTGGCTGCTCGTAGATCTGATTTTGCTCAACCTCATCCTCATAATCACCCGCATACTCATCATCCTCCTGGGTACCAGCAGGAGCAGTAGCAGGAGCCAAAGAAGCACCAACAGCAGTAGCAGCGGCACCAGAAGTTTGTCCTGTCTCAATAGGAACACGCTGTGCTCGTCCATACTGATTCGGAAGGGGGCGTAGTTGTTGTTTTTGCAGAGGTGCGACAGGTGCAGCCGGTGGAAGACGCGCAAGCAGTTCATTAAATCTGTTATCGAGCTTTGTTTCGAACGTCTTCTCAAGGCCAGTGATCTTCTCCATGGCCTCTTCAAAATTGTTCAGCACATCTTGTACCTGTTCAGTCATCATTTGCTGAAACTTATCATGAAGCTCCTTGTCCGATAAGTTCTCCCAGTCAATCTCGTCGGCTTGTGATCCTGGCATGGTTAGCAGCAAGAGAAACACACAAGAATATGATCCTACAGACTACTAAGAAGTGGTGGTGGTGTATCACAAATCCGTCAAGCAAATCTCAAATTCTTACCAGTTCTTACCCAGCAGCAGGCGGTGATTGGCAACCGTTGTAGTCAAAACTCTCAAAAGCTTGGATAGAGCGATTGCCAGGGAGAGTCAAACGCACGACGTAGATGTATGTGGAGCTGGGAAGGCTTATAGTATGGTAGCAAAAAGGGTCAGCAATAATCAATTCAGAGATGCAAAGTTGAATAAACGCTCAACGACGGTACTGTGCTGGTCCTAGGCTAGACTGTGCTAGAGACGCGAGCCTAGAACACCAACAAAATCACGGCGCGGCACGTAAACAAGGGAAAAGCACACTCTGAATTTTTTTTCGCTCTTTTTTTTTGTTGCGCTAGTTTTTTTTGCGCTGTTTTTTTTTGCGAAAAATCACTATAATGGCGAGTGTCTCAAAACTCTTCCTAGCTCAAACTGACAGGATGGGCACGAAATTTTTCGACCAATTTTTTTTTTCGACTGCCCGGACCCAAAAACTGGAAACGGGTCAAAAAAAACTTCCTATAATGGCACGTGTCTCAAAACACTCAGAAACACCTAAAAATAGGATAGCCAGAATTTTTTTCGAAAAATGCGTTTTCGAAAAATTTTGGGCCTAAACGGAGCGTGGTTTCCCGACTCTTTTTTTTCCGAAACCTACTCCGGCAAGGAAACACGAATCGGAATCTAGATGGATCTCGAAAACAACCCTAATAAGCAAGGAACTCGGATTGGTGGTGGATATATGGTGGTGGTATATGGCAGCGGTGGTGGTAGCGGTGGTAGTATATGGATATGGATCGGTGGTGGTATATGGGCACGGATTGGTGGTGGTATATGGATACGAATTCGGAGCGGTGGTGGATAAGCGCTGGTGGTAGATGGCAGGGGCGATGATGATGGTGCGGCGGCGGCGTGACAACTTATGACCAGAACTCGAAACTCTAAAAGACTAGACGCTAAGACCAGCAACTAGACCGACGATGCAACCGCAAATTCAACAAAGCAAAACCCTAAAAAGATTATGCAAAGGCTCAGATTGGTTCGGATATGATGAACTAACCCTAATTTTTTTTTGTTGCTTTTTCGTGGACTGTAGGTATGAAGAACAGACTCGATCTAAACTACGAAAAACTGTAAAATCTCACCGAGCAACCTGGAAATCTGATACCACTTGATAGAGGCAAAGGTGTCCCGTCTTTCGATGAGATGGTGGATTTCGCTTTGGTGGAAGTCGACTTTGACGATCCGACTACGAACGTGCGAGGACGTCGCGCCTTAGCAATCGCTAAACCAACTCCGAGAGGTTATTGACCACGCCGGGGCACGATCAACCTGACCACGAGGGTCTGTTTCCTACGAGCAAACGAAGAACAAGCAAGAAACTAAGATTGCAATCTGGATATTGCGAATATAAGATGAAAGCTTTATTGATCAAGGTGGGGTTCTGTGACGCCTTTGTCTGGTCGTTGAACACAAACGAAGTACGCGAAGTTGCAGCTATGGCGAACTTTTAATCTAAACAAAACCCAAAGTCTAAACGATGCCCTAAGGGCTGTATATATGGAGGAAGAGGGGGGAATTTCGTGGCCCTTGGTGGAGGGGTCCGAAATCAACCCTATCTCTTGTTTCCCCACACATACGGACTCTAAAAATAGCCTATACTTATGTATTTCGAAATTACATGGGCCTGGCCCAATAATAAGGTGACGCAGCACCTAAAATAGCCTCGGGACGAAATTTATGAAGTGGCATCTTGTATGTTTCGTCCAAGGCTTCATGCACCCATTATGATGGCTTCAAAGTCCTGAAATCATCACTTGTAACTCCGTTCTTGTTCCCCTTGCGCATGCCATCATCTCCATGCTTGTTCTTGCTCCAATGTTCATCCTTCTCCAAGCTAGGCCCTTCATTTGTAAGCAAAACAAATGTATCCAATTTAGGCAGCATCATATTCTCATGAACATTAGAATCATTACCAAGAAACGAAAGTACCTGGTAATTTAGTTGGCGTGCACGAGCTCTAGTAATTGGTCCAGTATGTATAGCAGCAGGGGCTGTGGGTGTAACAATTGTATTGATGTCCTCATCACAAATGAAGAACAAGCAAGAAACTGAGATTGCAATCGGGATATTGCGAATATAAGATGAAAGCTTTATTGATCAAGGTGGGGTTCTGTGACGTCTTGGTCTGGTCGTTGGACACAAACGAAGTACGCGAAGTTGAAGCTATGGCGAACTTTTAATCTAAACAAAACCCAAAGTCTAAACGACGCCCTAAGGGCTGTATATATGGAGGAAGAGGGGGGAATTTCGTGGCCCTTGAGGGTGGGGTCCGAAACCAACCCTAACTCTTGTTTCCCCACACATACGGACTCTAAAAATAGCCTATACTTAAGTATTTCGAAATTACATGGGCCTGGCCCATTAATAAGGTGACGCAGCACCTAGAATAGTCTATGGACAAATATTATGAAGTGGCATCTTGTATATTTCGTCCAAGGCTTCATGCACTCCTTATGGCGGCTTCAAAGTCCTGAAATCATCACTTGTAACTCCGTTCTTGATCCCCTTGCGCATGCCATCAACTCCATGCGTGTTCTTGCTCCAATGTTCATCCTTCTCCAAGCTAGGCCCTTCATTTGTAAGCAAAACAAATGTATCCAATTTAGGCAGCATCATAATCTCATGAACATTAGAATCATTACCAAGAAACGAAAGTACCTAGTAATTTAATTGGCGTGCGCGAGCTCTAGTAATTGGTCCAGTATATGTAACAATAGGGGCTGTGGGTGTAACAATGGTATTGATGTGGTATTGTTGTGGGTGTAAACCACCAAAAAGAGAGTGATCGCCACAAGCCAAAATTGAGTGACTCCATGATGAGCGGCAAGAACCTAGTTCTCTTAGACACCAAAAGAGATTTGATGAATGTGAGTGAGAGCCCGTCGAGTGTACTTCACTTTTACTTGTGTGCACATATGAAGTGGCGAGGACTAATGCTTCACAACATCTTCATTTGGTTTTGTCTCATCTCTTGCAGGAATTCAAGGACATATTCCCCTATGAGTTACTTCTGGGACTACCTTCTTTGCACGGAATCGAGCACTGCATCGACCTCATTGATATATCTCCAACATATCTATAATTTTTTTGTTGTTCCATGCTATTATATTATTATTCTTGGATGTTTTTCAATCATTTTAGAGTCATTTTATATCATTTTTGGTACTAACCTATTGACATAGTGCGCAGTGCCAGTTGTTCTTTTCTGCATGTTTTTTGCATCGCAGGAAATCAATACCAAATGCAGTGAAACTTTTTATGGATTTTTTGGACAAGAAGACATCCAGTGGGCTGGAGAAGCACCTAGGGGTGCCCCGAGAGGGACACAACCCACCAGGGAGTGCTTGGATGCCCAGGCGCGCCCAGGTGGGTTGTGCCCACCTAGGTGGCCTCCTACACCGCCTCTTTGCTCTATAAATACCCTAGTATTCCAGAAACCCTAGGGGATTCAACGAAAATCAATTCCAGCTGCCGCAAGTTCCAGAACCACCAGATCCAATCTAGACACCATCACGGAGGGGTCCATCATGTCCATTGGTGCCTCTCCGATGATGCATGAGTAGTTCTTTGTAGACCTACGGGTCCGTAGTTAGTAGCTAGATGGCTTCCTCTCTCCCTTTTGATTCTCAATAAAATGGTCTCTTGGAGATCCATATGGCGTAACTCTTTTTGTGGTGTGTTTGTTGGGATCCGATGAACTTTGAGTTTGTGATCAGATCTGTCTTTTTATCTATGAAAGTTATTTGAGGCTTCTTTGATCTCTTATATGCATGATTGCTTATAGCCTCGTATTTCTTCTCCGATATTTGGGTTTCGTTTGGCCAACTTGATCTATTTATCTTGCAATGGGACGAGGTGCTTTGTAATGGGATCGATCTTACGGTGCTTGATCCCAATGACAGAAGAGGAACCGGCACGTATGTATCATTGCTATTAAGGATAACAAGATGGGGTCTATTTCTACATAAATAGATCTTGTCTACATCATGTCATCATTATTATTGCATTACTCCATTTCTGCATGAACTTAATACACTAGATGCATTTTGGATAGCGGTCGATGTGTGGAGTAATAATAGTAGATGCAGGCGGGAGTCGGTCTACTAATCTTGGACATGATGCCTATATAATGATCATTGCCTGGATATCGTCATGATTATTTGAAGTTCTATCAATCGCCCAATAGTAATTCATTTACCCACTGATACATCCATTTTGCATCATGCTTTTATATCGATATTTATTGCATTATGGGTTGTTATTACACATAATGTCACAATACTTATGGCTATTGTCTCTTATTGTACAAGGTTTACATGAAGAGGGAGAATGCCGGCAGCTGGAATTCTGGATTGGAAAAGGAGCAAATATTAGAGACCTATTCTGCACAACTCCAAAAGTCCTGAAACTTCACGGGAGCACATTTTGGAATAAGTAAAAAATACCGATGAAAGAATTAACCAGACGGGGCCCACACCCTGGCCACGAGGGTGGGGGTGCGCCCCCTGTCTCGTGGGCCCCCTAGCAAGCCCCCGGTTGCCCATCTTCTGCTATATGAAGTCTTTCATCCGAGAAAAAAAATCATAAGCAACCTCACGGGATGAAACTCTGCCGCCATGAGGCGGAACCAACATAGGGCTCCGGTGGAGCTGTTCTGCTGGGCAAACATCCCTCCGGGAGGGGGAAATCATCACCATCGTCATCACCATCGATCCTCTCACCGAGAGGGGGTCAATCTCCATCAACATCTTCACCAGCACCATCTCATCTCAAACCCTAGTTCATCTCCTGTATCCAATCTTTTTCTCAAAACCCGAGACTGGTACATGTGGGTTACTAGTAGTGTTGATTACTCCTTGTAGTTAATGCTAGTTGGTTTATTCGGTGGAAGATCATATGTTCAGATCCTTTATGCATATTAATACCCCTTTGATTATGAACATGAATATGATTTGTGAGTAGTGACGTTTGTTCCTGAGGACATGTGAGAAGTCTTGCTATAAGTAGTCATGAATTTGGTATTCATTTGATATTTTGATGAGATGTATGTTGTCTGTCCTCTAGTGGTGTCATGTGAACGTCGACTACACGACACTTCACCATTGTTTGGGACTAGGGGAAGGCATTGGGAAGTAATAAGTAGATGATGGGTTGCTAGAGTGACAGAAGCTTAAACCCTAGTTTATGAGTTGCTTCGTAAGGGGCCGGTTTGGATCCATATGTTTCATGCTATGGCTAGGTTTACATTAATACTTCTTTTGTTGTTGCGGATGCTTGCAAGAGGGGTTAATCATAAGTGGGATGCTTGTACAAGGAAGGGCAATACCCAAGGACCGGTCCACCCACATATCAAATTATCAAAGTACTGAACGCGAATCATATGAACGTGATGAAAACTAGCTGGACGATAATTCCCATGTGTCCTTGGGAGCGCTTTCCTTTATATAAGATTTTATCCAGACTTGTCCTTTGCTACAAAAAGGATTGGGCCATCTTTCTGCACCTTATTTACTTTTATTACTTGTTACCTGTTAGAAATTACCTGATCACAAAACTATGTGTTACCGATATTTTCAGTGCTTGCAGAGAATACCTTACTGAAAACTGCTTATCATTTCCTTCTGCTTCTCGTTGGGGTCGACACTCTTACTTATTGAAATGACTACGATAGATCCCATATACTTGCGGGTCATCAAGACTCTTTTCTCGCGCCGTTGCCGGGGAGTGAAGCGCCTTTGGTAGGTGGAATTTGGTAAGGAAAATTTTATATAGTGTGCTAAAATTTACTGTCACTTGTTACTATGGAACATAATCCTTTGAGGGGCTTGTTCGGGGTATCTTCACCACGACCAGTAGAGCAAAGAGTTGCTCCTCAACCTACTGAACCTACTGAAAATGTTTACTTTGAAATTCCTTCGGGTATGATAGAGAAGCTGCTAGCTAATCCTTCCACAGGTGATGGAACATTACATCCCGATTTGCACCTAATCTATGTGGATGAAGTTTGTGGATTATTTAAGCTTGCAGGTATGCCCGAGGATGTTATCAAGAAGAAGGTATTCCCTTTATCTTTGAAGGGAAAGGCATTGAAATGGTTTAGGCTATGTGATGATATGGGATCATGGAACTACAACCGGTTGAAATTGGAATTTCATCAGAAGTTTTATCCTATGCATCTGGTTCATTGTGATCATAATTATATATATAATTTTTGGCCTCGTGAAGGAGAAAGCATCGCTCAAGCTTGGGGGAGGCTTAAGTCAATGTTATATTCATGCCCCAATCATGAGCTCTCAAGAGAAATTACTATTGAAATTTTTTATGCTCGGCTTTCTCTCAACAATCGCTCCATGCTCCATACTTCTTGTACTGGCTCTTTTATGCTGAAGATTATTAAATTCAAATGGGATTTATTGGAAAGAATTAAACACAACTCTGAAGATTGGGATCTGAACGAAGGTAAGGAGTCAGGTATAACACCTAAGTTTGATTGTGTTAAATCTTCTATGGATACCGATGTTTTTCGTGAATTTAGCACTACATATGGACTTGACTCTGAGATAGTAGCTTCTTTCTGTGAATCCTTTGCTACTCATGTTGATCTCCCTAAGGACAAGTGGTTTAAATATAATCCCCCCATTGAAGTAAAAGTAGTTGCACCTATTAAAGTTGGAGAAAAGACTATCACTTATAATGTTGATCTTGTTGTTCCTACCGCTTATATTGAAAAACCACCTTTCCCTACTAGAATAAAGGATCATGCTAAAGCTTTAACTGTGGTTCATAAGAGTAATACTAGAACACCTACACCCTCTCACAAAATTAAATTTGAACCTAGTATTGCTATGGTTAAAGATATCTTGTCTGATAATATTGATGGGCATGTTATTTACTTCTGGGATGAAGCTGCTACAATTGCTAGACCCGATACTAAAAATAAACATAGACCTGTTGTAGGCATGCCTGTTATTTCTATAAAAATAGGAGATCATTGCTATCATGGCTTATCTGAAATGGGTGCTAGTGCTAGTGCAATACCCCATTCTTTATATGAACAAAATATGCATGATATTGCACCTGCTGAGCTAGAAGGTATTGCTGTTACAATTAAGCTTGCCAATAGAGATACTATTTCACCAGTTGGGATTGTTAGAGATGTTGAAGTCTTGTGTGGGAAAGTTAAATATCCTGCTGATTTTCTTGTTCTTGGTTCCCCACAAGATAACTTTTGTCCCATTACATTTGGTAGACCCTTCTTGAATACTGTTAATGCTAGGATAGATTGCAAAAAGGATGTTGTTACTATTGGTTTGGGGGATATGTCTCATGAGTTTAATTTTGCTAAATTTTGTAGACAACCCCATGATAAAGAATTGCCTAGTAAAGATGAAATCATTGGTCTTGCTTCTATTGTCGTGCCTCCTAATGTTCCTTTAGAACAATATTTGCTCGACCATGAAAATGATATGTTTATGAATGAAAGAAGGGAAATAGATGAAGTATTCTTTAAACAAGGATCTATTTTGAAACACAACTTGCCTATTGAAATCCTAGGTGATGAGGACATCAATACAATTGTTACACCCACAGCCCCTGCTGCTATACATACTGGACCAATTACTAGAGCTCGTGCACGCCAACTAAATTACCAGGTACTTTCGTTTCTTGGTAATGATTCTAATGTTCATGAGAATATGATGCTGCCTAAATTGGATACATTTGTTTTGCTTACAAATGAAGGGCCTAGCTTGGAGAAGGATGAACATTGGAGCAAGAACAAGCATGGAGATGATGGCATGCGCAAGGGGAACAAGAACGGAGTTACAAGTGATGATTTCAGGACTTTGAAGCCACCATAATGGGTGCATGAAGCCTTGGACGAAATATACAAGATGCCACTTCATAAATTTCGTCCCGAGGCTATTTTAGGTGCTGCGTCACCTTATTATTGGGCCAGGCCCATGTAATTTCGAAATACATAAGTATAGGCTATTTTTAGAGTCCGTATGTGTGGGGAAACAAGAGATAGGGTTGATTTCGGACCCCTCCACCAAGGGCCACGAAATTCCCCCCTCTTCCTCCATATATACAGCCCTTAGGGCATCGTTTAGACTTTGGGTTTTGTTTAGATTAAAAGTTCGCCATAGCTGCAACTTCGCGTACTTCGTTTGTGTTCAACGACCAGACAAAGGCGTCACAGAACCCCACCTTGATCAATAAAGCTTTCATCTTATATTCGCAATATCCAGATTGCAATCATAGTTTCTTGCTTGTTCTTCGTTTGCTCGCAGGAAACAGACCCTCGTGATCAGGTTGATCGTGCCCCGGCGTGGTCAATAACCTCTCGGAGTTGGTTTAGCGATTGCTAAGGCGCGACGTCCTCGCACGTTCGTAGTTGGATCGTCAAAGTCGACTGCCACCAAAGCGATATCCATCATCTCATCGAAAGACGAGACACCTTTGCCTCTATCAAGTGGTATCAGATTTCCAGGTTGCTTGGTGAGATTTTACAGTTTTTCGTAGTTTAGATCGAGTTTGTTCTTCATACCTATAGTCCACGAAAAAGCCACAAAAAAATTAGGGTTAGTTCATCATATCCGAACCAATCTGAGCCTTTGCATAATCTTTTTAGGGTTTTGCTTTGTTGAATTTGCGGTTGCATCGTCGTGTCTAGTTGCTGGTCTTAGAGTCTAGTCTTTTAGAGTTTCGAGTTCTGGTCATAAGTTGTCACGCCGCCGCCGCACCATCATCATCACCCCTGCCATCTACCACCACCGCTTATCCACCACCACTTCGAATCCGTATCCATATACCACCACAGCTGTCATATACCACTACCGCTGCCATCTACCACCATATATCCACCACCAATCCGAGTTCTTGTCATATTAGGTTTGTTTTCGAGATCCATCTAGATTCCGATTCGTGTTTCCTTGCCGGAGTAGGTTTCGGAAAAAAAAAGAGTCCGGAAACCACGCTCCGTTTAGGCCCAAAATTTTTCGAAAACGCCTTTTTCGAAAAAAAAATTGGCTATCCTATTTTTAGGTGTTTCTGAGTGTTTTGAGACAGGTGCCATTAAAGGAAGTTTTTTTTGACCCGTTTCCAGTTTTTGGTTCCGGGCAGTCGAAAAAAAAATTGGTCGAAAAAATTTCGTGCCCATCCTGTCAGTTTGACCTAGGAAGAGTTTTGAGACACTCGCCATTATAGTGATTTTTCGCAAAAAAAAAGCAGCGCAAAAAAAAAGAGCGCAAAAAAAAGAGCGAAAAAAAATTCCGGAGTGTGTTTTTCCCTTGTTTACGTGCCCGCCGTGATTTTGTTGGTGTTCTAGGCTCGCGTCTCTAGCACAGTCTAGCCTAGGACCAGCACAGTACCGTCGTTGAGCGTTTATTCAACTTTGCATCTCTGAATTGATTATTGCTGACCCTTTTTGCTACCATATTATAAGCCTTCCCAGCTCCACATACATCTACGTCGTGCGTTTGACTCTCCCTGGTAATCGCTCTATCCAAGCTTTGAGAGTTTTTGACTACAACGGTTGCCGATCACCGCCTGCTGCTGGGTAAGAACTGGTAAGAATTTGAGATTTGCTTGACGGATTTGTGACACCAACCACCACCTCTTGTTAGTAGTCTGTAGGATCATATTCTTGTGTGTTTCTATTGCTGCTAACCATGCCAGGATCACAAGCCGACGAGACTGACTGGGAGAACTTGACGAACAAGGAGCTTCATGATACGTTTCAGCAAATGATGAGTGTACAGGTGCAAGATGTGATAAACAGATTTGAAGAGGCCATGGAGAAGATAGATGGCATGGAGAAGACGTTTGAAACAAAGATAGATTTGCTGAATTGCTTTCGCATTTTCCACCACCACCACCGGCTGCTCCTGCCGCACCTCTGCAACAACAGCAACAACACCGACTACCTCCACGTCGGGAAACAGCCCTCCGCCGAGCGAGCCGTGTCCCTCTTCAGTCGGGCCAAACTGCTGGTGCTGCTGTTGATACTTCTGTGGCTCCTGCTGCTGATGCGGAGGAGGATGATTATGTGGGAGATTACGAGGATGAGGTTGCTCAAAATCAGAACTACGTGCAACCACCTGCACCACAACCACCAGGTCGTCCACATGCAAATAATCACAATGGTAGGGCTTTCCCTCTGGTACGAGATCATGACCATCTTCCTAAACTGAAATTGAATATTCCACCTTTCGAGGGTAGATATGTTCCTGATATATATCTTACTTGGGAGTTAGAAACTGAACAACGATTTACATGTTTACAATATCCTGAGGAGAGACGGGTTGTCGTTGCTGTTTGTGCTTTCACTAGTTTTGCATGTGTATGGTGGTCTGAACATTGTAGATTATATCCTATTCCAACTACTTGGGCTGCTTTGAAAACTGCTATGCGTACTCGTTGGGTTCCACCATATTATCAACGTGAATTGCTTCAGAGATTACATCGCTTAAGACAAGGAAAAAATTCTGTAGAAGAATATTATCAGGAATTACAAACTGGCATGATTAGATGTGGTATTGTTGAGGACAATGAAGCTATGCTTGCACGTTTTCTGGGTGGATTAAATAGAGAGATTCAGACCATTCTAGACTATAAGGAGTATACTAATATCACTCGTTTATTCCATCTTGCTTGTAAAGCTGAACGTGAAGTGCAGGATCGACAAGCATTGGCGCGAACTAACTTTTCTGCAGGCCGGCCTTCATCATGGACACCGCGTGCATCTTCTACTTCAACTGCACCAGCACCTCAATCACGTGCCTCCTCCAGTCATGATACAAGAAAACAGGCACAACCACCATTATCTGCCAAGAGCGCACCTGCTGGGCCTGCACAGAGTTCTTCTTCTTCCATGGCATCAACAGGGCACACAAGTGATATTATTTGTCGTCGTTGTAAGGGAAGAGGTCATTATGCGAGAGAATGCAAATCTCCGCGTGTGATGATTGCTACCGCGGATGGTGGATATGACTCCGCTAGTGACTATGATGAGGAGACTTTGGCTCTTATTACACGTGAAGAACATGGTGGAGATGATTCTGATCATGAGACGCAATACATGGCTCCTGAAGAAGTTGACAGGTATGAATGTTTAGTTGCTCAACGTGTTTTGAGTGTGCAGGTCACACAAGCTGAGCAAAATCAGAGGCACAATTTGTTCCATACCAAGGGAGTTGTGAAAGAACGTTCTGTGCGCGTCATCATAGATGGAGGGAGCTGCAACAACTTGGCTAGCATGGAGATGGTGGAGAAGCTTTCTCTCACCACAAGACCACATCCACATCCTTACTACATCCAATGGTTCAACAACAGCGGCAAGGTTAAGGTAACACGTACTGTTCGTGTGCATTTTAGTATCTCTACATATGCTGATTATGTTGATTGTGATGTGGTACCTATGCAAGCATGTTCCTTATTACTTGGTAGACCATGGCAATTTGATAAAAATTCTGTACACCATGGTAGAAACAATCACTATACTCTTGTTCATAGGGATAAAAATATTACTTTGCTTCCTATGATTCCAGATTCCATTTTGAAAGATGATATTAATAGAGCTAATAAAGCAAAACAGGAGACGAATAAGAGTGAAAATCATATTGTGGCAAAAGAATTTGAGCAACAAATGAAGCCTAATAATAAACCATCTAGTGTTGCTTCTGAAATTAAATTGAAAAGTGCATGTTTATTTGCCACCAAATCTGATATTGATGAGCTAGATTTCAGCAAATCTGTTTGCTATGCTTTTGTGTGCAAAGAGGCATTATTTTCATTCGAGGACGTGCCTTCCTCTTTGCCTCCTGCTGTCACTAACATTTTGCAGGAGTTCGTTGACGTCTTTCCACAAGACGTGCCACCGGGATTACCGCCTATTCGAGGGATTGAGCATCAGATTGACTTAATTCCCGGTGCTTCACTGCCAAACCGTGCACCATACCGTACCAATCCAGAGGAGACGAAGGAGATTATGCGTCAAGTACAAGAGCTTCTCGACAAAGGTTATATACGCGAATCCCTTAGTCCTTGTGCTGTTCCTATTATTCTAGTGCCTAAAAAGGATGGTACATCACGTATGTGTGTTGATTGTAGAGGCATTAATAATATTACTATTCGTTATCGTCATCCTATTCCTAGGCTAGATGATATGCTTGATGAATTGAGTGGCTCTACAATATTCTCCAAAGTTGATTTGCGTAGTGGATACTATCAAATTCGTATGAAATTGGGAGATGAATGGAAAACAGCATTCAAAACTAAGTTTGGATTATATGAGTGGTTAGTCATGCCTTTTGGGTTAACTAATGCACCTAGTACTTTCATGAGATTAATGAACAAAGTTTTACGTGCTTTCATTGGACGATTTGTGGTAGTTTACTTTGATGACATATTGATTTATAGCAGATCTTTGGAAGAACATTTGGAACATTTACATGTTGTTTTTATTGCTCTATGTGATGCATGTTTGTTTGGTAACCTTGGGAAGTGCACCTTTTGCACCGACCGAGTATCTTTTCTTGGCTATGTTGTTACTCCACAGGGAATTTAAGTTGATAAAGCCAAGATTGAAGCTATTGAGAGTTGGCCGCAACCCAAAACGGTCACACAAGTGAGGAGTTTTCTTGGCCTCGCTGGATTCTATAGGCGTTTTGTGAGAGATTTCAGCACCATTGATGCACCTCTCAATGAGCTTACAAAGAAAGATGTGCCTTTTCTTTGGGGTACCGCACAGGAAGAAGCCTTCTCGGTATTGAAAGATAAGTTGACACATGCTCCTTTACTCCAACTTCCTGATTTTAATAAGACTTTTGAGCTTGAATGTGATGCTAGTGGAATTGGATTAGGCGGTGTGTTATTACAAGATGGCAAACCTGTTGCATACTTTTCTGAAAAATTGAGTGGGCCTAGTCTGAATTATTCTACTTATGATAAAGAATTATATGCTCTTGTTCGGACTTTAGAAACATGGCAACATTATTTATGGCCCAAAGAATTTGTTATACATTCTGATCATGAATCTTTGAAACATATTAAAAGTCAAGCTAAACTGAATCGTAGACATGCTAAATGGGTTGAATTCATTGAGACTTTTCCTTATGTCATTAAACACAAGAAGGGAAAATAAAATGTTATTGCTGATGCATTGTCTCGCCGCTATACTATGCTTTCACAACTTGACTTCAAAATATTTGGTTTGGAGACCATCAAAGATCAATATGTGCATGATGCTGATTTTAAAGATGTAATGCAGAATTGTAAAGAAGGAAGAATGTGGAACAAGTTCGTCGTTAACGATGGATTTGTGTTTCGTGCTAACAAGCTATGCATTCCAGCTAGCTCCGTTCGTCTTTTGTTGTTGCAGGAGGCGCATGGAGGAGGATTAATGGGACACTTTGGCGTGAAGAAGACGGAGGACGTACTTGCTACACATTTCTTTTGGCCAAAGATGAGACGGGATGTTGAGCGTTTTATTGCTCGCTGCACTACATGTCAAAAAGCTAAGTCACGACTCAATCCTCATGGTTTATATATGCCTTTGCCTGTACCTAGTGTTCCTTAGGAGGATATATCTATGGACTTTGTTTTAGGTTTACCTCGAACAAAGAAGGGGAGGGATAGCATATTTGTTGTCGTGGATAGATTTTTGAAAATGGCACACTTTATACCATGTCATAAAAGCGATGATGCTGTTAATGTTGCTGATTTGTTCTTTCGTGAAATTATTCGCTTGCATGGTGTGCCAAATACTATTGTTTCAGATCGTGATACTAAATTTCTTAGCCACTTTTGGAGATGTTTATGGGCTAAGTTGGGGACTAAACTGCTTTTTAGTACAACTTGTCACCCCCAAACTGATGGACAAACTGAAGTAGTCAATAGAACGTTGCCTACTATGCTTAGGGCTGTTTTGAAGAATAATAAGAAAATGTGGGAGGAATGCTTGCCTCATATTGAATTTGCTTATAATCGTTCATTGCATTCTACTACTAAGATGTGCCCTTTTGAAGTTGTGTATGGTTTCCTACCTCGTGCACCTATTGATTTGTTGCCTCTTCCATCTTCGGAGAAGGTTAATTTTGATGCTAAACAACGTGTTGAATTGATTTTAAAAATGCATGAGTTAACTAAGGAAAACATTGAGCGTATGAATGCTAAATATAAACTTGCTGGAGATAAGGGTAGAAAACATGTTGTGTTTGCACCTGGAGATCTTGTTTGGTTACATTTGCGTAAGGATAGATTTCCGGATTTGCGCAAATCAAAGTTAATGCCACGTGCTGATTGTCCCTTTAAGGTGTTAGAGAAAATAAATGATAATGCATATAAACTTGAGTTGCCTGCAGATTTTGGGGTTAGTCCCACTTTTAACATTGCAGATTTGAAGCCTTATTTGGGTGAGGAAGATGAACTTTTGTCGAGGACGACTTTATTTCAAGAAGGGGAGGATGATGAGGACATCAATACAATTGTTACACCCACAGCCACTGCTACTATAAATACTGGACCAATTACTAGAGCTCGTGCACGCCAACTAAATTACCAGGTACTTTCGTTTCTTGGTAATGATTCTAATGTTCATGAGAATATGATGCTGCCTAAATTGGATACATTTGTTTTGCTTACAAATGAAGGGCCTAGCTTGGAGAAGGATGAACATTGGATTAAGAACAAGCATGGAGATGATGGCATGCGCAAGGGGAACAAGAACGGAGTTACAAGTGATGATTTCAGGACTTTGAAGCCACCATAATGGGTGCATGAAGCCTTGGACGAAATATACAAGATGCCACTTCATAAATTTCGTCCCGAGGCTATTATAGGTGCTGCGTCACCTTATTATTGGGCCAGGCCCATGTAATTTCGAAATACATAAGTATAGGCTATTTTTAGAGTCCGTATATGTGGGGAAACAAGAGATAGGGTTGATTTCGGACCCCTCCACCAAGGGTCACGAAATTCCCCCCTCTTCCTCCTTATATACAGCCCTTAGGGCATCGTTTAGACTTTGGGTTTTGTTTAGATTAAAAGTTCACCATAGCTGCAACTTCGCGTACTTCGTTTGTGTTCAACGACCAGACAAAGGCGTCACAGAACCACACCTTGATCAATAAATCTTTCATCTTATATTCGCAATATCCAGATTGCAATCTTAGTTTCTTGCTTGTTCTTCGTTTGCTCGTAGGAAACAGACCCTCGTGGTCAGGTTGATCGTGCTCCGGCGTGGTCAATAACCTCTCGGAGTTGGTTTAGCGATTGCTAAGGCGCGACGTCCTCGCACGTTCGTAGTCGGATCGTCAAAGTCGACTTCCACCAAAGCGAAATCCATCATCTCATCAAAAGACGGGACACCTTTGCCTCTATCAGACACCCACCACCACCTCTTGTTAGTAGTCTGTAGGATCATATTCTTGTGTGTTTCTATCGCTGCTAACCATGCCAGGATCACAAGCCGACGAGACTGACTGGGAGAACATGACGAAGAAGGATTTGCATGATAAATTTTAGCAAATGATGAGTGGACAGGTGCAAGACGTGCTGAACAATTTTGAAGAGGCCATGGAGAATATAGATGGCATGGAGAAGACGTTCGAAACAAAGGTCGATAACAAGTTTAATGAATTGCTCGCGCGTCTTCCACCACCACCACCCGCTGCACCTAACGCACCTCTCCAACAACAACAACAACGACTACCTCCACGTCGCGAAATAGACCTCCGTCGAGCGAGCCGTGTTCCTCTTGCGTTTGGCCAAACTGTTGGTGCTGCTGTTGATACTTCTGTGGCTCCTGTTGCTGATGCGGAGGAGGATGATTATGTGGGAGATTATGAGGATGAGGTTGATCAAAATCAGCACTACGTGCAGCCACCTGTACCACCACTAGCAGGTCGACCTCAGGTATATATTCGTAATGGTAGGCCTGCACCACCACCTCAGGTACGAGATGATGTCCATATTCCTAAACTGAAATTGAATATTCCACCATTTGAGGGTAGATATGTTCCTGATATATATCTTACTTGGGAGTTAGAAACTGAACAACGATTTACATGTTTACAATATCCTGAGGAGAGACGCGTTGCTGCTGCTGTTTGTGCTTTCACTAGTTTTGCATGTGTATGGTGGTCTGAACATTGTAGATTATATCCTATTCCAACTACTTGGGCTGCTTTGAAAACTGCTATGCGTACGCGTTGGGTTCCACCATATTATCAACGTGAATTGCTTCAAAAATTGCAACGTTTAAGACAAGGGAAAAATTCTGTAGAAGAATATTATCAGGAATTACAAACTGGCATGATTAGATGTGGTATTGTTGAGGAGAATGAAGCTATGCTTGCATGTTTTCTGGGTGGATTAAATAGAGAGATTCAGACCATTCTAGACTATAAGGAGTATACTAATATCACTCGTTTATTCCATCTTGCTTGTAAAGCTGAACGTGAAGTGCAGGATCGACAAGCATTGGGGTGAACTAACTTTTCTGCAGGCCGACCTTCATCATGGACACCACGTGCATCTTCTACTTCAACTGCACCAGCACCTCCATCCGGTGCCACCTCCAGCCGTGATACAAGAAAACAGACACAACCACCATTATCTGCCAAGAGCGCACCTGCGGGGCCTGCACAGCGTTCTTCTTCTTCCATGGCATCAACAGGGCACACAAGTGATATTATTTGTCGTCGTTGTAAGGGAGGAGGTCATTATGCGAGAGAATGCAAATCTCTGCGTGTGATGATTGCTACCGCGGATGGTGGATATGAGTCTGCTAGTGACTATGATGAGGAGACTTTGGCTCTTATTACACGTGAAGAACATGGTGGAGATGATTCTGATCATGAGACGCAATACATGGCTCCTGAAGACGCTGACAGGTATGAATGTTTAGTTGCTCAATGTGTTTTGAGTGTGCAGGTCACACAAGCTGAGCAAAATCAGAGGCACAATTTGTTCCATACCAAGGGAGTTGTGAAAGAACGTTCTGTGCGCGTCATCATAGATGGAGGGAGCTGCAACAACTTGGCTAGCATGGAGATGGTGGAGAAGCTTCCACTCACCACATCCACATCCTTACTACATCCAATGGTTCAACAACAGCGGCAAGGTTAAGGTAACACGTACTGTTCGTGTGCATTTTAGTATATCTACATATGCTGATTATGTTGATTGTGATGTGGTACCTATGCAAGCATGTTCCTTATTACTTGGTAGACCATGGCAATTTGATAAAAATTCTATACACCATGGTAGAAACAATCACTATACTCTTGTTCATAAGGATAAAAATATTACTTTGCTTCCTATGACTCCTGATTCCATTTTGAAAGATGATATTAATAGAGCTAATAAAGCAAAACAGGAGACGAATAAGAGTGAAAATCAGATTGTGGCAAAAGAATTTGAGCAACAAATGAAGCCTAATAATAAACCATCTAGTGTTGCTTCTGAAATTAAATTGAAAAGTGCATGTTTATTTGCCACCAAATCTGATATTGATGAGCTAGATTTCAGCAAATCTGTTTGCTATGCTTTTGTGTGCAAAGAGGCATTATTTTCATTCGAGGACGTGCCTTCCTCTTTGCCTCCTGCTGTCACTAACATTTTGCAGGAGTTCGCTGACGTCTTTCCACAAGACGTGCCACCGGGATTACCGCCTATTCGAGGGATTGAGCATCAAATTGACTTAATTCCTGGTGCTTCACTGCCAAACCGTGCACCATACCGTACCAATCCAGAGGAGACGAAGGAGATTATGCGTCAAGTACAAGAGCTTCTCGACAAAGGTTATATACGCGAATCCCTTAGTCCTTGTGCTGTTCCTATTATTCTAGTGCCGAAAAAGGATGGTACATCACGTATGTGTGTTGATTGTAGAGGCATTAATAATACTACTATTCGTTATCGTCATCCTATTCCTAGGCTAGATGATATGCTTGATGAATTGAGTGGCTCTACAATATTCTCCAAAGTTGATTTGCGTAGTGGCTACCACCAAATTCGTATGAAATTGGGAGATGAATGGAAAACAGCATTTAAAACTAAGTTTGGATTATATGAGTGGTTAGTCATGCCTTTACGTGCTTTCATGAGATTAATGAACGAAGTTTTACGTGCTTTCATTGGACGATTTGTGGTAGTTTACTTTGATGACATATTGATTTATAGCAGATCTTTGGAAGAACATTTGGAACATTTACGTGCTGTTTTTATTGCTCTACGTGATGCACGTTTGTTTGGTAACCTTGGGAAGTGCACCTTTTGCACCGACCGAGTATCTTTTCTTGGCTATGTTGTTACTCCACAGGGAATTGACGTTGACAAAGCCAAGATTGAAGCTATTGAGAGTTGGCCGCAGCCCAAAACGGTCACACAAGTGAGGAGTTTTCTTGGCCTCGCTGGATTCTATAGGCGTTTTGTGAGAGATTTCAGCACCATTGCTGCACCTCTCAATGAGCTTACAAAGAAAGATGTGCCTTTTCTTTGGGGTACCGCACAGGAAGAAGCCTTCACGGTATTGAAAGATAAGTTGACACATGCTCCTTTACTCCAACTTCCTGATTTTAATAAGACTTTTGAGCTTGAATGTGATGCTAGTGGAATTGGATTAGGAGGTGTGTTATTACAAGATGGCAAACCTGTTGCATACTTTTCTGAAAAATTGAGTGGGCCTAGTCTGAATTATTCTACTTATGATAAAGAATTATAAGCTCTTGTTCGGACTTTAGAAACATGGCAACATTATTTATGGCCCAAAGAATTTGTTATACATTCTGATCATGAAGCTTTGAAACATATTAAAAGTCAAGCTAAACTGAATCGTAGACATGCTAAATGGGTTGAATTCATTGAGACTTTCCCTTATGTCATTAAACACAAGAAGGGAAAAGAAAATGTTATTGCTGATGCATTGTCTCATCGCTATACTATGCTTTCACAACTTGACTTCAAAATATTTGGTTTGGAGACCATCAAAGATCAATATGTGCATGATGCTGATTTTAAAGATGTAATGCAGAATTGTAAAGAAGGAAGAATGTGGAACAAGTTTGTTGTTAACGATGGATTTGTGTTTCGTGCTAACAAGCTATGCATTCCAGCTAGCTCCGTTCGTCTTTTGTTGTTGCAGGAGGCGCATGGAGGAGGATTAATGGGACACTTTGGCGTGAAGAAGACGGAGGACGTACTTGCTACACATTTCTTTTGGCCAAAGATGAGACGGGATGTTGAGCGTTTTTTTGCTCGCTACACTACATGTCAAAAAGCTAAGTCACGACTTAATCCTCATGGTTTATATATGCCTTTGCCTGTACCTAGTGTTCCTTGGGAGGATATATCTATGGACTTTGTTTTAGGTTTACCTCGAACAAAGAAGGGGAGGGATAGCATATTTGTTGTCGTGGATAGATTCTCGAAAATGGCACACTTTATACCATGTCATAAAAGCGATGATGCTGTTAATGTTGCTGATTTGTTCTTTCGTGAAATTATTCGCTTGCATGGTGTGCCAAATACTATTGTTTCAGATCGTGATACTAAATTTCTTAGCCACTTTTGGAGATGTTTATGGGCTAAGTTGGGGACTAAACTACTTTTTAGTACTACTTGTCACCCCCAAACTGATGGACAAACTGAAGTAGTCAATAGAACGTTGTCTACTATGCTTAGGGCTGTTTTGAAGAATAATAAGAAAATGTGGGAGGAATGCTTGCCTCATATTGAATTTGCTTATAATCGTTCATTGCATTCTACTACTAAGATGTGCCCTTTTGAAGTTGTGTATGGTTTCCTACCTCGTGCACCTATTGATTTGTTGCCTCTTCCATCTTCGGAGAAGGTTAATTTTGATGCTAAACAACGTGTTGAATTGATTTTAAAAATGCATGAGTTAACTAAGGAAAACATTGAGCGTATGAATGCTAAATATAAACTTGCTGGAGATAAGGGTAGAAAACATGTTGTGTTTGCACCTGGAGATCTTGTTTGGTTACATTTGCGTAAGGATAGATTTCCTGATTTGCGCAAATCAAAGTTAATGCCACGTGTTGATGGTCCCTTTAAGGTGTTAGAGAAAATAAATGATAATGCATATAAACTGGAGTTGCCTGCAGATTTTGGGGTTAGTCCCACTTTTAACATTGCAGATTTGAAGCCTTATTTGGGTGAGGAAGATGAACTTCCGTCGAGGACGACTTCATTTCAAGAAGGGGAGGATGATGAGCACATCAATACAATTGTTACACCCACAGCCCCTGCTACTATACATACTGGACCAATTACTAGAGCTCGTGCACGCCAACTAAATTACCAGGTACTTTCGTTTCTTGGTAATGATTCTAATGTTCATGAGAATATGATGCTGCCTAAATTGGATACATTTGTTTTGCTTACAAATGAAGGGCCGAGCTTGGAGAAGGATGAACATTGGAGCAAGAACAAGCATGGAGATGATGGCATGCGCAAGGGGAACAAGAACGGAGTTACAAGTGATGATTTCAGGACTTTGAAGCCACCATAATGGGTGCATGAAGCCTTGGACGAAATATACAAGATGCCACTTCATAAATTTCGTCCCGAGGCTATTTTAGATGCTGCGTCACCTTATTATTGGGTCAGGCCCATGTAATTTCGAAATACATAAGTATAGGCTATTTTTAGAGTCCGTATGTGTGGGGAAACAAGAGATAGGGTTGATTTCGGACCCCTCCACCAAGGGCCACGAAATTCCCCCCTCTTCCTCCATATATACAGCCCTTAGGGCATCGTTTAGACTTTGGGTTTTGTTTAGATTAAAAGTTCGCCATAGCTGCAACTTCACGTACTTCGTTTGTGTTCAACGACCAGACAAAGGCGTCACAGAACTCCACCTTGATCAATAAAGCTTTCATCTTATATTCGCAATATCCAAATTGCAATCACAGTTTCTTGCTTGTTCTTCGTTTGCTCGCAGGAAACAGACCCTCGTGGTCAGGTTGATTGTGCTCCGGCGTGGTCAATAACCTCTCGGAGTTGGTTTAGCGATTGCTAAGGCGCGACGTCCTCGCACGTTCGTAGTCGGATCGTCAAAGTCGACTGCCACCAAAGCGATATCCATCATCTCATCGAAAGACGGGACACCTTCGCCTCTATCACTAGGGGATCGTCCTCCACCCAAGGGTGATCCCGTGTTTGAGCTTAAACCTTTACCCGATACTCTTAAATATGCTTATCTTGATGAGAGAAAGATATATCCTGTTATTATTAGTGCTAACCTTTCAGAGCATGAGGAAAATAAATTATTGAAAACTCTGAAGAAGCACCGTGCTGCTATTGGATATACTCTTGATGATCTGAAGGGCATTAGTCCCACTCTATGCCAGCACAAAATAAAATTGGAGAAAGACGCGAAACCGGTTGTTGGTCACCAACGATGGTTAAATCCTAAGATGAAAGAAGTGGCAAGAAAAGAAATACTAAAGCTTGTGGAGGCAGGTATAATTTATCCCGTTGTTGATAGTCATTGGGTAAGTCCTGTCCATTGTGTCCCTAAGAAGGGAGGTGATGAGGACATGACTACCTTGGATACGACCAAAAATATTGCATACATGCATATTTGTCAGGTGATTTCTAATGCAAACTATTCAATAATCTATTTATGTTATCCAGAACAAAAATACTTCACACACTTTTGTGTTTTGTCTAATTGTAGGTGTATGAGACATTTGTACAATCCACATATGAAGATAAGGGAAAAGGAGAAGTTTAGGTTGTGTTCAAAAAGTCCTCTCACGTCACTTTTGGGCCAAGAGAAGATAGAGTCCAAGTCTCTCATGTTCTGCATTCAGATTCGGACTGCACAGACATACCTGACTCAAAACGCCAACAACTTTTTCATACGGACTCCGAATTGGGTGATTCTTTTTTTGTTGGAAACTAGATTTCGTGCTCTTTCCAACCCAATTGAATTCACCTTGAAATTCGTCCGGAGCGTTGAGTTACGGACGAAACAATCTGACGTTGCAGCAAAATCCGAGTCAAACTACAAGCCCAAAGGTGTTGCATCACCTCCACTTGGGCCCATGAGCCTTGTACGACCTAGGGTTAGTTTTAGGCTGCCTTGGGACGTCCTCCCACCTCCTTGGCCGCCACCCCTTGCTCCTATATAAGTAGATCCATCTAGTAGCTTTTTCCTGGAGATTTGTTTAGTTAAAAGTTAGCCATTGCAACTTCGTGTACTTCGTTTGTGTCCAACGACCAGACCAAGACCGCTTCCGGATCCCCACTATTATCAATACTTCATATATATTTGCAATATTCAGATTGCTTTATCATATTCTTGCTTGTTCTTCGATTGCTTGCAGGAATAGACCTTCGTGGTCAGGCTGACCGTGCTTCCAGCATCGTCAGTAACCTCAGGAGATTGGTTTAGCGATTGCTAAGGCGCAACGTTGTGCACGTTTGTAGTTGGATTGTCAAAGTCGTCTCCACCAAATCGATAGTTATCATCTCATCGAAAGATCGGGACCCTCGCCTCTATCAAGTGGTATCAGTTTTCAGGTTGCTCGGTGAGAATTTCCAGTTTTCCTAGATTAGATTTATTTTCTTACCTATTGTCCAAGAAAAATCCACAAAAAAGAGTTAGATCTATTCATCATTTGTCCAAGCCAGTCTGAGCCTTTGCAATTTTCTTTTCATTGCTTGCATAGTTGAATTATCGGTTGCATCGTCGTGTCAAGTTGCTGGTCTTAGTGTCTAGGTCGTTTAGAGTTTCGAGTTCTGTTCACATTAGTCACGTCACCGCTGCATCGTTATCCCTTCCGCTGTCCACCACCCATCCATCAATTTCCTCCACGTGCTACCCACCGTTCATTGTCATAATCATAGTTGAGATCGTTCCCATCTTCGCTTGATCCAATCTACATCTTATCTAGTTTGTTTTGGAAAGAGGGAGAGAGAAAAAAAAGATAGAGAAAAAAACGAGAGAAAAAAAAGTAAAAAAAAAAGTCAGAGAAAAAAAAGAAAGGAAAAGAAAAAAAGTGTGAGAAAAAAAGAGAGGAGAAAAAAAAATTCAGATCTATCTAGACTCAATCTCGTAGTTGAATTCGGATTGGAATCTGTTTTGTGCACTGTTCAGTAAAACAGGCATAACTTCCTCATATGAAGTCTGTTTTGGCTCCGCGAGTACTCAAATGAAAGCTAGCGACGAGCCGCATCTAAATAGTTGTAGAAGCTAGTTCAGTATTTGGCACCTCAACATCAGCTTCTAAATAGGTCTACTGCTATTGTGATCTTCACTTATATCTTGCTGTCTAGAGCTACTTCATATCCTTTATTGATGCTAGTTGTGTTACGACGTGACCTCATTAGTGTTCTAGGCTCGCGTCTCTAGTTTGGTCTAGCCTAGGACCAGCACAGTACCGTCGTTGAGCATTTATTCAACATTGCATCTCTTAATTGATTATTGCTAATCTTTTGCTACCATATATAGCCAACCCAGCTCCACATATTTCTACACCGTGTATACGTACGTTCCCCTGGCAATCATTTTACACAATCTTCAGAGTTATTTGACACCGCTGGTTGCCTGTCACCACCTGCCGCATGGTAAGAACTTGTAAGATATTGATATTTGCTTTACTGTGAGCACTTTACAACCACATCCTAGTAGTTCATAGGAACATTATTCTCGAATTTTGGTTCTTGTTTCTACTAATCATGACAGGTTCCAGAGATAGAAGTTCTTGGATGACGGACACATCTTCACCATCACGAGAGTTGGGACAACACACACAAGCATATGGTCAGGTTATCTCTTTACCATCATTTGAGGGTAGATTTAATCCTGCTATTTATCTAGCTTGGGAGCTTGAAGTAGAACAAGTTTTTAGTCACCATGATTTTTCTGAACTTGAGAGAGTACGAGCTACCATTAGAGCATTTACTGGTTTTGCTTCTGTTTGGTGGAGTGTACATTGTAAGAAAAACATTGATAACCAACCCACAACTTCGAAAGTTTTGAACGCTGTAATGAGACAACATTTTTTTCCTCCTTACTATCGTCGTGAATTGCGTCGTAAATTGGAGCAATTAAAACAAGGCAGTGACACTGTTCATGCTTACTACCAAGAGTTCAAATCTTATATGCATCATTGTGACATAGAAGAATCTGAGGATGATACAATGAATAGATTTTTTGGTGGTTTGAACCATGATATTCAGGCAAGATTTCAGTATATTCCTCGTTGCATTACTGGTATGTATGTCCGTGCTTGTACCTTTGAGAGACAAATACAGGAGGATGCATTGGGTGACTACAACAATATTGCATACATGCATATTTGTCAGGTGATTTCTAATGCAAACTATTCAATAATCTATTTATGTTATCCAGAACAAAAATACTTCACACACTTTTGTGTTTTGTCTAATTGTAGGTGTATGGGACATTTGTACAATCCACATATGAAGATAAGGGAAAAGGAGAAGTTTAGGTTGTGTTCAAAAAGTCCTCTCACGTCACTTTTGGGCCAAGAGAAGATAGAGTCCAAGTCTCTCACGTTCTGGATTCAGATTCGGACTGCACAGACATATTATTGTTGTTCCTATTGATAAAGATGAATTGATCCCACAAAGAATTTTTACAGGTTATAGAATGGTAATTGATTTCCGCAAATTAAATAAAGCTACTAAAAAGGATCATTACCCTTTATCAAATGCTAGAAAGATTATCCAAACATAAACATTTTTGCTTTCTAGATGGTTATTCTGGTTTTTCTCAAATACCTGTGTCAAAAGAGGATCAAGAAAAGACAACTTTTACTTGCCCTTTCGGTACCTTTACTTATAGACGTATGCCTTTTGGTTTATGCAATGCACCTGCTACCTTTCAAAGATGTATAACTGCTATATTCTTTGACTTTTGTGAAAAGATTATTGAGGTTTTCATGGATGATTTCTCCGTATATGGAACTTCCTTTGATGATTGCTTAGCAACCTTGATTGAGTTTTGCAGAGATGTGAAGAAACTAATCTTGTCTTGAATTGGGAGAAGTGCCACTTTATGGTTAATGAAGGTATTGTCTTGGGGCATAAAATTTCTGAAACAGGTATTGAAGTTGATAAAGCTAAAGTTGATGCTATTGAAAAGATGTCGTGTGCTAAGGACATTAAAGGTATAAGAAGTTTCCTTGGTCATGCCGGTTTTTATAGGAGGTTCATTAAAGACTTCTAAAAAATTTCCAGGCCTCTGACTAATCCCTTACAAAAAGATGTTCCTTTTTTCTTTGATGATGATTGTGTAGAAGCATTTGAAATACTTAAGAAAGCCTTGATTTATGCACCCATTGTTCAGCCTCCTAATTGGAATTTACCAATTGAAATTATGTGTGATGCTAGTGATTATGTTGTAGGTGCTATTCTAGGACAAAGAGTTGATAAGAAATTAAATGTTATCCAATATGCTAGTAAAACTCTAGACAGTGCCCAAAGAAATTATGCTACTACTGAAAAATAATTTTTAGCAGTTGTATTTGCCTGTGATAACTTCAGACCTTATATTGTTGATTGTAAAGTAACTATTCACACTGATCATGCTGCTATTAAATACCTAGACTTATTAGATGGGTTCTCTTGTACAAGAATTTGATTTTCATATTATTGATAGAAAGGGAGCTGAGAACCCCGTTGCAGACAACTTGTCTAGGTTAGAGAATGTTCTTGATGACCCACTACCTATTTGATGATAGCTTTCCTGATGAACAATTAGCTGTCATAAATGCTTCTCGTACTGCTCCATGGTATGCTGATTATGCCAATTACATTGTTGCTAAATTTATACCACCTAGTTTCACATACCAGCAAAAGAAAAAGTTTTTCTATGATTTAAGACATTACTTCTGGGATGACCCACTCCTTTATAAACAAGGAGTAGATGGTGTTATTAGACGTTGTGTACCTAAGCATGAACAATAATAGATCATATGCAAGTGTCACTCCGAGGCTTATGGAGGACACCATGCAGGAGATAGAACTGCACATAAGGTATTGTAATCCGGTTTTTATTGGCCTACTCTCTTCAAGGATGCACGTAAGTTTGTCTTGTCTTGTGATGAATGTCAAAGAATTGGTAATATTAGTAGACATCAAGAACTGCCTTAGAATTATTCACTTGTTATTAAACAATTTAATGTTTGGGGCTTTGATTATATGGGAATGTTTCCTTCCTCTAATGGGTATACACATATTTTAGTTGCTGTTGATTACGTTACTAAGTGGGTAGAAGCTATTCCAAGTAGTAGTGTTGATCATAACACCTCTATTAAGATGCTTAAAGAAGTTATTTTTCCGAGGTTTGGAGTCCCAAGATACTTAATGATTGATGGTGGTTCACATTTTATTCATGGTGCTTTTCATAAGATGCTTGCTAAGTATGATGTTAATCATAGAATTGCATCTCCATATTATCCATAGTCTAGTGGTCAAGTAGAATTGAGTAATAGAGAGCTTAAATTAATTTTGCAAAAGACTGTTAATAGATCTAGAAAGAATTGGTCAAAGAAACCTGATGATGCATTATGGGCCTATAGAACTGCATATAAAAATCCTATGGGTATGTCTCCATATAAAATGGTTTATGGAAAATCTTGTCACTTACCTCTCGAACTAGAACATAAGGCATATTGGGCCATTAAAGAGCTCAATTATGATTTCAAACTTGCCGGTGAGAAGAGACTATTTGAAATTAGCTTCCTTGATGAATGGAGAACCCAGGCCTATGAGAATGCCAAACTGTTTAAAGAAAAAGTTAAAAGATGGCATGAAAAAAGGATACAAAAATGTGAGTTTAATATAGGTGATTATGTATTTTTATACAACTCTCATTTAAGATTTTTTTGCAGGAAAACTCCTCTCTAAATTGGAAGGTCCTTACGTTATCGAGGAGGTCTATCATTCCGGTGCCATAAAAATCAACAACTTCGAAGGCACAAATCCGAGGGTGGTGAACGGTCAAAGAACCAAACATTATATCTCAGGTAATCCCATAAATGTTGAAACTAATGTTAATGAAACCATAACCCCAGAGGAATACATAAGGGACACTTTCCAGAACGTTTCAGACTACGAAAAGGAAGAGGTATGTGGTACGGTAAGTAAACTGACTCCAAAACAGTTCTAATAGCAATTTTTCACAGTTTTGGAATATTTAAGAAAATAGGAAAATAAGAAGCAGTCCGGGAAGTACATGAGGCTTCCACGAGGGTGGAGGGCGCGTCCTACCCTCCTGGGCACGCCCCCCGCCTCGTGCGCACCTTGTGTGCTCTCCGGACTCCGTTTTCTTGCATGATACTTCTTTTGGTCGATAAAAATTCATTATATAATATCCCGAAGGTTTTGACCACTGTACCACTCAAATATCCTCTATTTTTGTTTCGAGCTATTTTTCTGACATATCTAGATCATCATTACGTCTCCAAGTGCCCCCAAGGACAAGTTCTTCGAGAAGGTCATCAATCCCTACCTCGTGGAAGTGTTGCAACATCCTCAAACCATTGAGATGCGTGAGGGGTTGCTGCATATCCGTGATGTTGAGGGACCAAGGAGGACCGGAAGCGTGGAGACAAGGCTCGAGGCAATGGAGCAACAAGTTTTCAAGTGCTAGGAGATGGTGGAACATGGACTCGACGCTAATCATATAATGATCACGGAGTTCACCAACAACCACAAGCTGGATGCCAAGAACATTGGGGAGGCCATCTTCAAGCTTCACGAGAAAATTGTGCGCCTCCAAGCCCAGATCTATGACCTGCAAAACCAAAACTGGGAGTATGAATATAGATTCTAGAGGATGAGTTTGGCTGCAGATTTGAGGATCCCGGAGACAAGATCATCCTTTTACGATGGTGAGCCTATGCCTTGGAAGATGGACGACAAGCCTACATCATCAACAACTCCACCATCACCACCCCCGAGGAAAGAGATATAAACACATGGGTATGGGCACTCCCCTTGGCAACTGCCAAGCTTGGGGGAGTGCCCCTATATCGTATCACCATGACACTTTTATCTTCACTATTTTTCTTAGTTCGATCCTTTTGGTAATATCTTGATCTAGTAGAATAAAGTTTTAGTATGATCTAGTTTTTAGTTTTTCTTTATGATCCTTCTGTGTAATCGAGTCCGTGAGCTATATATAATAAAGATTAGTTATGAGTCAAGGGCCTGATTATCCTGCCATGATCTGGAGGGAATAAAAAAAAGAGAAGAGAAAGAATAAAAAGAAATAAAGAGATCATATGGATATTATGGAGAGTAATGACTTCACATATAAAGAGCACGATGAATAAAAGTTGTTGAGAGTTGACAAACATGGTCTTGGTCATCGTTGCAATTAATAGGAAGTACTAAAGAAAGAGAGGTTTTCACATATAAATATACTATCTTGTACATATTCTATGATTGTGAGCACTCATTATGACATGCTAAAAAGTTGAGGTTGGACAAGGAAGACAACGTAATGGGTTATGTTTTTTTACATCCGAAATAAATTATATTGTCATGGACCATCCAACATTTTGAGCTTGCCTTTCCCCTTCATGCTAGCCAAATTCTTTAATCCAAGTAGAGATACTACTTGTGCTTCCAAATATCCTTAAACCCAGTTCTGCCATGAGAGTCCACCATATCTACCTATGGATTGAGTAAGATCCTTCAAGTAAGTTGTCATTGTTGCAAGCAATAAAAATTTCTCTCTAAATACGTATGATTTATTAGTGTGGAGAAAATAAGCTTTATACAATCTTGTGATCTGGGAGAAATAAAAGCGACAACCTGCATAATAAAGGTCCATATCACAAGTGGCAATACAAAAGTGGCATTCTATTGCATTAAGATTTCGTGCATCCAACCATAAAAGCACATGACAACCTTTGCTTCCCTCTGCAAAGGGCCTATCTTTTATCCTTGTCTTATACTTTATACAAGAGTCATGGTGATTTTCACCTTTCCTTCTTACATTTTATCCTTTGGCAAGCACTGTGTGTTGGAAAGATCCTGATATATATATAGCTAATTGGATGTGAGTTTTCATGAACTATTATTGTTGACATTACCCTTTAGGTAAAATGTTGGGAGGCAAAACTATAAGCCCCTATCTTTCTCTGTGTCCGATTAGAATTTCATACCCACAAATATTGCGTGATTGTTAGCAATTGTGAAAGACTAAATGATAGTTCAGTATGTGGACTTGCTGAAAAGCTCTTATATTTACTCTTTTCGATGTTAAGATAAATTGCAATTGCTTCAGTGACTGAGATTATATTTTGTTAGTTTTCAATGAAGTTCCTGATTCATACTTGAAATTGTGAATGAACTGTTACTTTAGAATAAGAAATCATATGAATATATATATATATATATTGTTGTTATAAGAATGATCATGATGCCCTCATGTCCGTATTTTATTTTATCGACACCTCTGTCTCTAAACATGTGGACATATTTTTCGTTATTGGCTTCCGCTTGAGGACAAGCGAGGTCTAAGCTTGGGTGAGTTGATACGTCCATTTTGCATCATGCCTTTATATTGATATTTATTGCATTATGGGCTGTTATTACACATAATGTCACAACACTTATGCCTATTCTCTCTTATTTTATAAGGTTTACATGAAGAGGGAGAATGCCGGCAGCTCGAATTCTGGGCTGGAAAAGGAGCAAATATTAGAGACCTATTCTGCACAACTCCAAAAGTCCTGAAACTTCACGGGAGCATGTTTTGGAATATATAAAAAATACCGATGAAAGAATTAACCAGAGGGGGCCCACACCCTAGCCATGAGGGTGGGGGCGCGCCCTACCCCCCTGGGCGTGCCCCCTATCTCGTGGGCCCCCTGGCAGGGCCCCGGTGCCCATCTTCTGCTATATGAAGTCTTTTGTCCGAGAAAAAATCATAAGCAAAGTCACAGGACGAAACTCCGCCGCCACGAGGCGGACCATGGCTGAACCAACCCACGGCTCCGGCGGAGCTGTTCTGCCGGGGAAACATCCCTCCGAGAGGGGGAAATCATCACCATCGTCATCACCATCGATCCTCTCATCGGGAGGGGGTCAATCTCCATCAACATCTTCACCAACACCATCTCATATCAAACCCTAGTTCATCTCTTGTATCCAATCTTTGTCTGAAAACCTCATATTGGTACCTGTGGGTTACTAGTAGTGTTGATTACTCCTTGTAGTTGATGCTAGTTGGTTTATTCGGTGGAAGATCATATGTTTAGATCCTTTCTGCATATAAATACCCCTCTAATGATCAACATGAATATGATTTGTTAGTAGTTACATTTGTTCCTAAGGACATGGGAGAAGTCTTGCTATAAGTAGTCATGTGAATTTGGTATTCGTCCGATATTTTGATGAGATGTATGTTGTCTGTCCTCTAGTGGTGTCATGTTAACGTCGACTACATGACACTTCACCATTGTTTGGGCCTAGGGGAAGGCATTGGGAAGTAATAAGTGGATGATGGGTTGCTAGAGTGATAGAAGCTTAAACCCTAGTTTATGAGTTGCTTCGTAAGGGGCTGATTTGGATCCATATGTTTCATGTTATGGTTAGGTTTACCTTAATACTTATTTTGTAGTTGCGGATGCTTGCAAGTGGTGTTAATCATAAGTGGGATGCTTGTCCAAGGAAGGGCAGTACCCAAGCACCGGTCCACCCACATATCAAGTTATCAAAGTATCGAACGCGAATCATATGGACGTGATGAAAACTAGCTTGACGATAATTCCCATGTGTCCTCGGAAGCGCTTTCCTTGATATAAGAGTTTGTCCAGGCTTGTACTTTGCTACAAAAAGGATTGGGCCATCTTGATGCACCTTATTTACTTTTATTACTTGCTACCCGTTACAAATTACCTGATCACAAAACTATCTGTTACCGATAATTTCAGTGCTTGCAGAGAATACCTTAGTGAAAACTGCTTATCATTTCTGTCCGCTCCTCATTGGGTTTGACACTCTTACTTATTGAAAGGACTACGATAGATCCCCTATACTTGTGGGTCATCACCCACCATTTACTATTTTTCTCGAGAGAAGCCACTAACGAAATCTACGGCCCCTGAGTCTCTTCTTTATTATATTTGCCTTTGCGATCTATTTTATTTGCTTTTATTTTCAGATCTATTAAACCAAAAATACAAAAATACCTTTCTGCACTTAATTTTTTTTGATCTATTTATCCCATCTATTACAACTTTATCACGTCTCTTTGCCAATTTCTGGCGCCGTTACCCTAAAGGGATTGACAACCCCTTTAACACGTCGGGTTGCGAGTGTTTGTTATTTGTGTGCAGGTGATGTTTACCTAGTGTTGCTTGGTTCTCCTACTAGTTCGATAACCTTGACCTCATCACTAAGGGAAATACCTACTATTGATGTGTTGCATCATCCCTTCCTCTTTGGGGAAATATCGATGTAGTTCTCTGAGACATCAAAAGGAATTTCTGGCGCCGTTGCCGAGGAGACATCATCAAAATCTACCAGGTTCCTAATCACAAATCTCATCTCCTTGCAATTTACATTATTTGCCATTTTCCTATCGTTTTCCTATCCCCCACTTCACAAAAATTTTCCATTTTATTCTCCCTCTTTTTGGTTCATCGTTTTCTTGTCAGATCTATCCTTTGCTTGCAATCAAGAGTGATTTCAGTATGGCAGCAACAGATGATGGCCTAACTCCTAAGATTGGATGTATGGGCAATATGGATGCTAAAACGTTTATCTTGGGGCAAGGGAATGTTTTGGGAAAAGAACGCATCCAAGAATTTTTCAATTTAAGTCTTGATGATGCTCCTATACTTAGAAGGTGATGAGGACATCAATACAATTGTTACACCCACAGCCCCTGCTGCTATACATACTGGACCAATTACTAGAGCTCGTGCACGCCAACTAAATTACCAGGTACTTTCGTCTCTTGGTAATGATTCTAATGTTCATGAGAATATGATGCTGCCTAAATTGGATACATTTGTTTTGCTTACAAATGAAGGGCCTAGCTTGGAGAAGGATGAACATTGGAGCAAGAACAAGCATGGAGATGATGGCATGCGCAAGGGGAACAAGAACGGAGTTACAAGTGATGATTTCAGGACTTTGAAGCCACCATAATGGGTGCATGAAGCCTTGGACGAAATATACAAGATGCCACTTCATAAATGTCGTCCCGAGGCTATTTTAGGTGCTGCGTCACCTTATTATTGGGCCAGGCCCATGTAATTTCGAAATACATAAGTATAGGCTATTTTTAGAGTCCGTATGTGTGGGGAAACAAGAGATAGGGTTGATTTCGGACCCCTCCACCAAGGGCCACGAAATTCCCCCCCCTCTTCCTCCATATATACAGCCCTTAGGGCATCGTTTAGACTTTGGGTTTTGTTTAGATTAAAAGTTCGCCATAGCTGCAACTTCGCGTACTTCGTTTGTGTTCAACGACCAGACAAAGGCGTCACAGAACCCCACCTTGATCAATAAAGCTTTCATCTTATATTCGCAATATCCAGATTGCAATCTCAGTTTCTTGCTTGTTCTTCGTTTGCTCGCAGGAAACAGACCCTCGTGGTCAGGTTGATCGTGCTCCGGCGTGGTCAATAACCTCTCGGAGTTGGTTTAGCGATTGCTAAGGCGCGACGTCCTCGCACGTTCGTAGTCGGGTCGTCAAAGTCGACTTCCACCAAAGCGATATCCATCATCTCATCGAAAGATCGGGACCCTCGCCTCTATCAAGTGGTATCAGATTTCCAGGTTGCTCGGTGAGATTTTACAGTTTTTCGTAGTTTAGATCGAGTCTGTTCTTCATACCTATAGTCCACGAAAAAGCCAAAAAAAAAATTTAGGGTTAGTTCATCCCATCCGAACCAATCTGAGCCTTGCATAATCTTTTCTGTATTTGCTTTGTTGAATTTGCGGTTGCATCGTCGTGTTCAGTTGCTGGTCTTAGCGTCTAGTCTTTTAGAGTTTCGAGTTCTGTTCACAAGTTGTCACGCCGTCGCCGCACCATCATCATCGCCCCTACCATCTACCACCACCGCTCCGAATCCGTATCCATATACCACCACCAATCCGTGCCCATATACCACCACCGATCCATATCCATATACTACCACCGCTGCCATATACCACCACCATATATCCACCACCAATCCGAGTTCCTTGCTTATTAGGTTTGTTTTCGGGATCAATCTAGATTCCGATTCGTGTTTCCTTGCCGGAGTAGGTTTCGGAAAAAAAAAAAAAAAAAAATTTGGTCGAAAAATTTAGTATTTGCCGGAGTAGGTTTCCTTACAGGGTAGCCACGCTCCGTTTAGGCCCAAAATTTTTCGAAAACGCATTTTTCGAAAAATTTTCTGGCTATCCTATTTTTAGGTGTTTCTGAGTGTTTTGAGACAGGTGCCATTATAGGAAGTTTTTTTTGACCCGTTTCCAGTTTTTGGGTCCGGGCAGTCGAAAAAAAAAAAAAAATTTGGTCGAAAAATTTCGTGCCCATCCTGTCAGTTTGAGCTAGGAAGAGTTTTGAGACACTCGCCATTATAGTGATTTTTCGCAAAAAAAAAAAAAAAAAAAAACAGCGCAAAAAAAAAAAAAAAAGAGCGCAAAAAAAAAAAAAGCGAAAAAAGAAAAAAAATTCAGAGTGTGCTTTTCCCTTGTTTACGTGCCGCGCCGTGATTTTGTTGGTGTTCTAGGCTCGCGTCTCTAGCACAGTCTAGCCTAGGACCAGCACAGTACCGTCGTTGAGCGGTTATTCAACTTTGCATCTCTGAATTGATTATTGCTGACCCTTTTTGCTACCATACTATAAGCCTTCCCAGCTCCACATACATCTACGTCGTGTGTTCGACTCTCCCTGGTAATCGCTCTATCCAAGCTTTGAGAGTTTTTGACTACAACGGTTGCCGATCACCGCCTGCTGCTGGGTAAGAACTGGTAAGAATTTGAGATTTGCTTGACGGATTTGTGATACACCACCACCACTTCTTAGTAGTCTGTAGGATCATATTCTTGTGTGTTTCTATTGCTGCTAACCATGCCAGGATCACAAGCCGACGAGATTGACTGGGAGAATTTATCGAACAAGGAGCTTCATGATAAGTTTCAGCAAATGATGACTGAACAGGTGCAAGATGTGCTGAACAATTTTGAAGAGGCCATGGAGAAGATCACTGGCTTTGAGAAGACGTTCGAAACAAAGCTCGATAACAAGTTTAATGAATTGCTCGCGCGTCTTCCACCACCACCACCCGCTGCACCTAACGCACCTCTCCAACAACAACAACAACGACTACCTCCACGTCGCGAAGCAGACCTCCGCCGAGCAAGCCGTGTTCCTCTTGCGTTTGGCCAAACTGTTGGTGCTGCTGTTGATACTTCTGTGGCTCCTGCTGCTGATGTGGAGGAGGATGATTATGTGGGAGATTATGAGGATGAGGTTGATCAAAATCAACACTATGTGCAGCCACCTGTACCACCACCAGCAGGTCGACCTCAGGTATATATTCGTAATGGTAGGCCTGCACCACCACCTCAGGTACGCGATGATGTCCATATTCCTAAACTGAAATTGAATATTCCACCATTTGAGGGTAGATATGTTCCTGATATATATCTTACTTGGGAGTTAGAAACTGAACAACGATTTACATGTTTACAATATCCTGAGGAGAGACGAGTTGCTGCTGCTGTTTGTGCTTTCACTAGTTTTGCATGTGTATGGTGGTCTGAACATTGTAGATTATATCCTATTCCAACTACTTGGGCTGCTTTGAAAACTGCTATGCGTACGCGTTGGGTTCCACCATATTATCAACGTGAATTGCTTCAAAAATTGCAGCGTTTAAGACAAGGGAAAAATTCTGTAGAAGAATATTATCAGGAATTACAAACTGGCATGATTAGATGTGGTATTGTTGAGGAGAATGAAGCTATGCTTGCACGTTTTCTGGGTGGATTAAATAGAGAGATTCAGACCATTCTAGACTATAAGGAGTATACTAATATCACTCGTTTATTCCATCTTGCTTGTAAAGCTGAACGTGAAGTGCAGGATCGACAAGCAGTGGGGCGAACTAACTTTTCTGCAGGCCGACCTTCATCATGGACACCACGTGCATCTTCTACTTCAACTGCACCAGCACCTCCATCCGGTGCCACCTCCAGCCGTGATACAAGAAAACAGGCACAACCACCATTATCTGCCAAGAGCGCACCTGCGGGGCCTGCACAGCGTTCTTCTTCTTCCATGGCATCAACAGGGCACACGAGTGATATTATTTGTCGTCGTTGTAAGGGAGGAGGTCATTATGCGAGAGAATGCAAATCTCCGCGTGTGATGATTGCTACCGCGGATGGTGGATATGAGTCCGCTAGTGACTATGATGAGGAGACTTTGGCTCTTATTACACGTGAAGAACATGGTGGAGATGATTCTGATCATGAGACGCAATACATGGCTCCTGAAGACGCTGACAGGTATGAATGTTTAGTTGCTCAACGTGTTTTGAGTGTGCAGGTCACACAAGCTGAGCAAAATCAGAGGCACAATTTGTTCCATACCAAGGGAGTTGTGAAGGAACGTTCTGTGCGCGTCATAATAGACGGAGGGAGCTGCAACAACTTGGCTAGCATGGAGATGGTGGAGAAGCTTTCTCTCACCACAAGACCACATCCACATCCTTACTACATCCAATGGTTCAACAACAGCGGCAAGGTTAAGGTAACACGTACTGTTCGTGTGCATTTTAGTATCTCTACATATGCTGATTATGTTGATTGTGACGTGGTACCTATGCAAGCATGTTCCTTATTACTTGGTAGACCTTGGCAATTTGATAAAAATTCTGTACACCATGGTAGAAACAATCACTATACTCTTGTTCATAAGGATAAAAATATTACTTTGCTTCCTATGACTCCTGATTCCATTTTGAAAGATGATATTAATAGAGCTAATAAAGCAAAACAGGAGACGAATAAGAGTGAAAATCAGATTGTGGCAAAAGAATTTGAGCAACAAATGAAGCCTAATAATAAACCATCTGGTGTTGCTCCTGAAATTAAATTGAAAAGTGCATGTTTATTTGCCACCAAATCTGATATTGATGAGCTAGATTTCAGCAAATCTGTTTGCTATGCTTTTGTGTGCAAAGAGGCATTATTTTCATTCGAGGACGTGCCTTCCTCTTTGCCTCCTGCTGTCACTAACATTTTGCAGGAGTTCGCTGACGTCTTTCCACAAGACGTGCCACCGGGATTACCGCCTATTCGAGGATTGAGCATCAGATTGACTTAATTCCCGGTGCTTCACTGCCAAACCGTGCACCATACCGTACCAATCCAGAGGAGACGAAGGAGATTATGCGTCAAGTACAAGAGCTTCTCGACAAAGGTTATATACGCGAATCCCTTAGTCCTTGTGCTGTTCCTATTATTCTAGTGCCGAAAAAGGATGGTACATCACGTATGTGTGTTGATTGTAGAGGCATTAATAATATTACTATTCGTTATCGTCATCCTATTCCTAGGCTAGATGATATGCTTGATGAATTGAGTGGCTCTACAATATTCTCCAAAGTTGATTTGCGTAGTGGATACCATCAAATTCGTATGAAATTGGGAGATGAATGGAAAACAGCATTTAAAACTAAGTTTGGATTATATGAGTGGTTAGTCATGCCTTTTGGGTTAACTAATGCGCCTAGTACTTTCATGAGACTAATGAACGAAGTTTTACGTGCTTTCATTGGACGATTTGTGGTAGTCTATTTTGATGATATACTGATTTATAGCAGATCTTTGGAAGAACATTTGGAACATTTACGTGCTGTTTTTATTGCTCTACGTGATGCACGTTTGTTTGGTAACCTTGGGAAGTGCACCTTTTGCACCGACCGAGTATCTTTTCTTGGCTATGTTGTTACTCCACAGGGAATTGAAGTTGACAAAGCCAAGATTGAAGCTATTGAGAGTTGGCCGCAGCCCAAAACGGTCACACAAGTGAGGAGTTTTCTTGGCCTCGCTGGATTCTATAGGCGTTTTGTGAGAGATTTCAGCACCATTGCTGCACCTCTCAACGAGCTTACAAAGAAGGATGTGCCTTTTGTTTGGGGTACCGCACAGGAAGAAGCCTTCACGATATTGAAAGATAAGTTGACACATGCTCCTTTACTCCAACTTCCTGATTTTAATAAGACTTTTGAGCTTGAATGTGATGCTAGTGGAATTGGATTAGGAGGTGTGTTATTACAAGATGGCAAACCTGTTGCATACTTTTCTGAAAAATTGAGTGGGCCTAGTCTGAATTATTCTACTTATGATAAAGAATTATATGCTCTTGTTCGGACTTTAGAAACATGGCAACATTATTTATGGCCCAAAGAATTTGTTATACATTCTGATCATGAATCTTTGAAACATATTAAAAGTCAAGCTAAACTGAATCGTAGACATGCTAAATGGGTTGAATTCATTGAGACTTTCCCTTATGTCATTAAACACAAGAAGGGAAAAGAAAATGTTATTGCTGATGCATTGTCTCGTCGCTATACTATGCTTTCACAACTTGACTTCAAAATATTTGGTTTGGAGACCATCAAAGATCAATATGTGCATGATGCTGATTTTAAAGATGTAATGCAGAATTGTAAAGAAGGAAGAATGTGGAACAAGTTTGTCGTTAACGATGGATTTGTGTTTCGTGCTAACAAGCTATGCATTCCAGCTAGCTCCGTTCGTCTTTTGTTGTTGCAGGAAGCGCATGGAGGAGGATTAATGGGACATTTTGGCGTGAAGAAGACGGAGGATGTACTTGCTACACATTTCTTTTGGCCAAAGATGAGACGGGATGTTGAGCGTTTTATTGCTCGATGCACTACATGTCAAAAAGCTAAGTCACGACTCAATCCTCATGGTTTATATATGCCTTTGCCTGTACCTAGTGTTCCTTGGGAGGATATATCTATGGACTTTGTTTTAGGTTTACCTCGAACAAAGAAGGGGAGGGATAGCATATTTGTTGTCGTGGATAGATTCTCGAAAATGGCACACTTTATACCATGTCATAAAAGCGATGATGCTGTTAATGTTGCTGATTTGTTCTTTCGTGAAATTATTCGCTTGCATGGTGTGCCAAATACTATTGTTTCAGATCGTGATACTAAATTTCTTAGCCACTTTTGGAGATGTTTATGGGCTAAGTTGGGGACTAAATTGCTTTTTAGTACTACTTGTCACCCCCAAACTGATGGACAAACTGAAGTAGTCAATAGAACGTTGTCTACTATGCTTAGGGCTGTTTTGAAGAATAATAAGAAAATGTGGGAGGAATGCTTGCCTCATATTGAATTTGCTTATAATCGTTCATTGCATTCTACTACTAAGATGTGCCCTTTTGAAGTTGTGTATGGTTTCCTACCTCGTGCACCTATTGATTTGTTGCCTCTTCCATCTTCGGAGAAGGTTAATTTTGATGCTAAACAACGTGCTGAATTAATTTTAAAAATGCATGAGTTAACTAAGGAAAACATTGAGCGTATGAATGCTAAATATAAACTTGCTGGAGATAAGGGTAGAAAACATGTTGTGTTTGCACCTGGAGATCTTGTTTGGTTACATTTGCGTAAGGATAGATTTCCTGATTTGCGCAAATCAAAGCTAATGCCACGTGCTGATGGTCCCTTTAAGGTGTTAGAGAAAATAAATGATAATGCATATAAACTTGAGCTGCCTGCAGATTTTGGGGTTAGTCCCACTTTTAACATTGCAGATTTGAAGCCTTATTTGGGTGAGGAAGATGAACTTCCGTCGAGGACGACTTCATTTCAAGAAGGGGAGGATGATGAGGACATCAATACAATTGTTACACCCACAGCCCCTGCTGCTATACATACTGGACCAATTACTAGAGCTCGTGCACGCCAACTAAATTACCAGGTACTTTCGTCTCTTGGTAATGATTCTAATGTTCATGAGAATATGATGCTGCCTAAATTGGATACATTTGTTTTGCTTACAAATGAAGGGCCTAGCTTGGAGAAGGATGAACATTGGAGCAAGAACAAGCATGGAGATGATGGCATGCGCAAGGGGAACAAGAACGGAGTTACAAGTGATGATTTCAGGACTTTGAAGCCACCATAATGGGTGCATGAAGCCTTGGACGAAATATACAAGATGCCACTTCATAAATGTCGTCCCGAGGCTATTTTAGGTGCTGCGTCACCTTATTATTGGGCCAGGCCCATGTAATTTCGAAATACATAAGTATAGGCTATTTTTAGAGTCCGTATGTGTGGGGAAACAAGAGATAGGGTTGATTTCGGACCCCTCCACCAAGGGCCACGAAATTCCCCCCCTCTTCCTCCATATATACAGCCCTTAGGGCATCGTTTAGACTTTGGGTTTTGTTTAGATTAAAAGTTTGCCATAGCTGCAACTTCGCGTACTTCGTTTGTGTTCAACGACCAGACAAAGGCGTCACAGAACCCCATCTTGATCAATAAAGCTTTCATCTTATATTCGCAATATCCAGATTGCAATCTTAGTTTCTTGCTTGTTCTTCGTTTGCTCGCAGGAAACAGACCCTCGTGGTCAGGTTGATCGTGCTCCGGCGTGGTCAATAACCTCTCGGAGTTGGTTTAGCGATTGCTAAGGCGCGACGTCCTCGCACGTTCGTAGTCGGGTCGTCAAAGTCGACTTCCACCAAAGCGATATCCATCATCTCATCGAAAGATCGGGACCCTCGCCTCTATCAGAAGGACTAGATGTTATGCAGAAGCTATTTCAGCACTAGTTCTGAAACTTCAAAGTAAATTTATCCGTACTCATCCTACTTTTGCAAAGATTGTTTTTTGAGCCTCCCATTATAAAGAATCCGAAAGCTAAAAAGTTGGCCACTCCCGTTCTTATGAATGAATTTTACTACATAATACGAGAAGCTAGGGAAATCTTTGATTTTTATGGTATGAATCATGAAAAGCCCGTGATAGATGAAATTCTTTACAATAGTGATTACGCGTTAAGACATTTTCTTGGGGATAATCAAATCTTTGATGAGAATCCTAAAAAGAAAGTCCCCATTTTAGATGTAATCCAACAAGTTTTCAATAATGTTAATCAACATCACTCTTGGATTGTTGCCGAAAATCAAAGGGGTTATGATGATAAGCAACTTAATAGTGCTAAAGATTCTATGGATAATATGTTTTATGTTGTTTTTACAAAACCTCATGACAAAAATACCTCTAAGGAAATTAAGTATAAAGATGACAATACTTAGATCCTTGCTTTATGCCTAACTAGGGGCGTAAAACTATAACGCTTGTTGGGAGGCAACCCAATGAATAAAATTTATTTTTGCCTTTTGCTTTCTGTTATTGAGTGTTTGCAAAATTATTCTACTGTTATGATTATGTTTTTTGTGTTTTAATCGGCGTTTGTGCCAAGCAAAGCCTTTAGGATTATGTTGGGTGATAGTTGATTTGATCTTGCTGAAAAACAGAAACTTTGCACACAAGTCACAGAATTATTAAAAGTCACAGAAGCATGATAAAATACCCATTCTTTTTGCAGAAGATTAATATAAAAATTTCTCACGTGGTCCTAATATTTCAGATTTTTTGGAGTTACATAAGTATTTGAAATATCCAGATTGCTACAGACTGTTCTTGTTTTGACAGATTCTGTTTTCTTTGCGTTGTGTGCTTGTTTTGATGATTCTATGGTTTTCTTTGAAGAGTTTTTGCCATAGAAAAGTTGGAATACAGTAGATATAATGAAAAAAATAAAATATGAATTGTTTTGCTACAGTACTTATAGTAGTGATTTGTTTTCTTATACTAACGGGTCTCACGAAGGTTTTGTTGAGTTTTGTGTGATTGAAGTTTTCATGTTTTGGGTGATGTTATGATGGATGAAGGAATAAAGAGTAAGAAGAGCCTAAGCTTGGGGATTCCCATGGCATCCCAAGCTATTATCCAAATAGAAGCGAGCAACTAAGCTTGGGGATGCCCGAGTGGCATCCCCTATTTCTTCTAATGACCATCGGTATTTTACTCGGAACTATATTTTTATTCGTCACATACTATGAGTTTTGCTTGGAGAATCTTGTATGATATAAGTCTTTTCTTGTTTTGCTTTCTATTTTGAGTCTTGAATCCTTGCTAGACACATCTATTTGAGAGAGCCAAAATTATGCCATGACTTGCTAGAATTGCTCTCTATGCTTCACTTAAATCTTTATAAGCTATGGAATTGCTCTAGTGCTTCACTTATATCTTTTTCAGCATGGCGTGCTTTAGTATTTTTGAAGAAATTCTCTCATGCTTCACCTAGATTTATTTGAGAGTTAGTAAATTTTTAAGAAATTCTCTCTTGCTACACTTAAGTTATTTGGAGATAAGGAAATATTATGCTCATGATCTTCACTTATATTTGTTGAGATTATCAAAAGCAACACATGAAAATTAGTCCCAAAGTGATAGATATCCAAGAAGGATATAATAAAAAATTTCATGAAGATCATTGGACAAAATGAAATTTATTCCTTGTAATAGTTTTGAGATATGATGATGTGATATGTGAGTTATGTTGATGGGTAATTATGCTTTAGTAAGAATATTGGTGTTAAGGTTTGTGATTCCCTATGCAAGAACTAAAGTTAATAGTTATGAAATGAAATTACATCCTACTTGTGGTGCATTATTTAGTGTTAATTATGCTTAATGCTCGCTTATGGGATTTTTCGTTTCTTGGTTGGTCGCTTCTCAACTAATAGAGGCAAAGGTGTCCCGTCTTTCGATGAGATGATGGATATCGCTTTGGTGGCAGTCGACTTTGACGATCCGACTACGAACGTGCGAGGACGTCGCGCCTTAGCAATCGCTAAACCAACTCCGAGAGGTTATTGACCACGCCGGAGCACGATCAACCTGACCACGAGGGTCTGTTTCCTGCGAGCAAACGAAGAACAAGCAAGAAACTGAGATTGCAATCTGGATATTGCGAATATAAGATGAAAGCTTTATTGATCAAGGTGGGGTTCTGTGACGCCTTTGTCTGGTCGTTGAACACAAACGAAGTACGCGAAGTTGCAGCTATGGCGAACTTTTAATCTAAACAAAACCCAAAGTCTAAACGATGCCCTAAGGGCTGTATATATGGAGGAAGAGGGGGGCAATTTCGTGGCCCTTGGTGGAGGGGTCCGAAATCAACCCTATCTCTTGTTTCCCCACACATACGGACTCTAAAAATAGCCTATACGTATGTATTTCGAAATTACATGGGCCTGGCCCAATAATAAGGTGACGCAGCACCTATAATAACCTCGAGACGAAATTTATGAAGTGGCATCTTGTATATTTCGTCCAAGGCTTCATGCGCCCATTATGGTGGCTTCAAAGTCCTAAAATCATCACTTGTAACTCCGTTCTTGTTCCCCTTGCACATGCCATCATCTCCATGCTTGTTCTTGCTCCAATGTTCATCCTTCTCCAAGCTAGGCCCTTTATTTGTAAGCAAAACAAATGTATCCAATTTAGGCAGCATCATATTCTCATGAACATTAGATTCATTACCAAGAAACGAAAGTACCTGGTACTTTAGTTGGCGTGCGCGAGCTCTAGTAATTGGTCCAGTATGTATAGCAGCAGGGCCTGTGGGTGTAACAATTGTATTGATGTCCTCATCATCCTCCCCTTCTTGAAATGAAGTCGTCCTCGACGGAAGGTCATCTTCCTCACCCAAATAAGGCTTCAAATCTGCAATGTTAAAAGTGGGACTAACCCCAAAATCTGCAAGCAGCTCAAGTTTATATGCATTATCATTTATTTTCTCTAACACCTTAAAGGGACCATCAGCCCGTGGCATGAGCTTTGATTTGCGCAAATCAGGAAATCTATCCTTACGCAAATGTAACCAAACAAGATCTCCAGGTGCAAACACAACATGTTTTCTACCCTTATCTCCAGCAAGTTTATATTTGGCATTCATACGCTCAATGTTTTCCTTAGTTAACTCATGCATTTTTAAAATCAATTCAGCACGTTGTTTAGCATCAAAATTAACCTTCTCCGAAGATGGAAGAGGCAACAAATCAATAGGTGCACGAGGTAGGAAACCATACACAACTTCAAAAGGGCACATCTTAGTAGTAGAATGCAATGAACGATTATAAGCAAATTCAATATGAGGCAAGCATTCCTCCCACATTTTCTTATTACTCTTGAAAACAGCCCTAAGCATAGTAGACAATGTTCTATTGACTACTTCAGTTTGGCCATCAGTTTGGGGGTGACAAGTAGTACTAAAAAGCAGTTTAGTCCCCAACTTAGCCCATAAACATCTCCAAAAGTGGCCAAGAAATTTAGTATCACGATCTGAAACAATAGTATTTGGCACACCATGCAAGCGAATAATTTCACGAAAGAACAAATCAGCAACATTAACAGCATCATCACTTTTGTGACATGGTATAAAGTGTGCCATTTTTGAGAATCTATCCACGACAACAAATATGCTATCCCTCCCCTTCTTTGTTCGAGGTAAACCTAAAACAAAGTCCATAGATATATCCTCCCAAGGAACACTAGGTACAGGCAAAGGCATATATAAACCATGAGGATTGAGTCGTGACTTAGCTTTTTGACATGTAGTGCAGCGAGCAATAAAACGCTCAACATCCCATCTCATCTTTGGCCAAAAGAAATGTGTAGCAAGTACGTCCTCCGTCTTCTTCACGCCAAAGTGTCCCATTAACCCTCCTCCATGCGCCTCCTGCAACAACAAAAGACGAACGGAGCTAGCTGGAATGCATAGCTTGTTAGCAGGAAACACAAATCCATCGTTAACGACAAACTTGTTCCACATTCTTCCTTCTTTGCAATTCTGCATTACATCTTTAAAATCAGCATCATGCACATATTAATCTTTGATGGTCTCCAAACCAAATATTTTGAAGTCAAGTTGTGAAAGCATAGTATAGCGACAAGACATTGCATCAGCAATAACATTTTCTTTTCCCTTCTTGTGTTTAATGACATAAGGGAAAGTCTCAATGAATTCAACCCATTTAGCATGTCTACGATTCAGTTTAGCTTGACTTTTAATATGTTTCAAAGATTCATGATCAGAATGTATAACAAATTCTTTGGGCCATAAATAATGTTGCCATGTTTCTAAAGTCCGAACAAGAGCATATAATTCTTTATCATAAGTAGAATAATTCAGACTAGGCCCACTCAATTTTTTCAGAAAAGTATGCAACAGGTTTGCCATCTTGTAATAACACACCTCCTAATCCAATTCCACTAGCATCACATTCAATCTCAAAAGTCTTATTAAAATCAGGAAGTTGGAGTAAAGGAGCATGTGTCAACTTATCTTTCAATACCGAGAAGGCTTCTTCCTGTGCGGTACCCCAAAGAAAAGGCACATCTTTCTTTGTAAGCTCATTGAGAGGTGCAGCAATGGTGCTGAAATCTCTCACAAAACGCCTATAGAATCCAGCGAGGCCAAGAAAACTCCTCACATGTGTGACCGTTTTGGGCTGCGGCCAACTCTCAATAGCTTCAATCTTGGCTTTATCAACTTCAATTCCCTGTGGAGTAACAACATAGCCAAGAAAAGATACTCGGTCGGTGCAAAAGGTGCACTTCCAAAGGTTACCAAACAAACGTGCATCACGTAAAGCAATAAAAACAGCACGTAAATGTTCCAAATGTTCTTCCAAAGATCTGCTATAAATCAATATGTCATCAAAGTAAACTACCACAAATCGTCCAATGAAAGCACGTAAAACTTCGTTCATTAATCTCATGAAAGTACTAGGTGCATTAGTTAACCCAAAAGGCATGACTAACCACTCATATAATCCAAACTTAGTTTTAAATGCTGTTTTCCATTCATCTCCCAATTTCATACGAATTTGATGGTATCCAGTACGCAAATCAACTTTGGAGAATATTGTAGAGCCACTCAATTCATCAAGCATATCATCTAGCCTAGGAATAGGATGAAGATAACAAATAGTAATATTATTAATGCCTCTACAATCAACACACATACGTGATGTACCATCCTTTTTCGGCACTAGAATAATAGGAACAGCACAAGGACTAAGGGATTCGCGTATATAACCTTTGTCGAGAAGCTCTTGTACTTGACGCATAATCTCCTTCGTCTCCTCTGGATTGGTACGGTATGGTGCACGGTTTGGCAGTGAAGCACCGGGAATTAAGTCAATCTAATGCTCAATCCCTCGAATAGGCGGTAATCCCGGTGGCACGTCTTGTGGAAAGACGTCAGCGAACTCCTGCAAAATGTTAGTGACAGCAGGAGGCAAATAGGAAGGCACGTCCTCGAATGAAAATAATGCCTCTTTGCACATAAAATCATAGCAAACAGATTTGCTGAAACCTAGCTCATCAATATCAGATTTGGTGGCAAATAAACATGCACTTTTCAATTTAATTTCAGAAGCAACACTAGATGGTTTATTATTAGGCTTCATTTGTTGCTCAAATTCTTTTGCCACAATCTGATTTTCACTCTTATTCTTCTCCTGTTTTGCTTTATTAGCTCTATTAATATCATCTTTCAAAATGGAATCAGGAGTCATAGGAAGCAAAGTAATATTTTTATCCTTATGAACAAGAGTATAGTGATTGTTTCTACCATGGTGTACAGAATTTTTATCAAATTGCCATGGTCTACCAAGTAATAAGGAACATGCTTGCATAGGTACCACATCACAATCAACATAATCAGCATATGTAGAGATACTAAAATGCACACGAACAGTATGCGTTACCTTAACCTTGCCACTGTTGTTGAACCATTGGATGTAGTAAGGATGTGGATGTGGTCTTGTGGTGAGAGAAAGCTTCTCCACCATCTCCATGCTAGCCAAGTTGTTGCAACTACCTCCGTCTATGATGACGCGCACAGAACGTTCCTTCACAACTCCCTTGGTATGGAACAAATTGTGCCTCTGATTTTGCTCAGCTTGTGTGACCTGCACACTCAAAACACGTTGAGCAACTAAACATTCATACCTGTCAGCGTCTTCAGGAGCCATGTATTCACTAGTAGAAAAAGGGCCTATTGTCCCGGTTGGTGAGGGCCTTTAGTCCCGGTTCATGAACCGGGACTAAAGGGTCGGTACTAATGCCCTGACCCCTTTAGTCCCGGTTCAATCCAGAACCGGGACAGAAGGGCCTCCACGTGGCCTGTCCCTGAGCCCAGGCAGGAGGGCCTTTGGTCCCGGTTGGTGGCACCAACCGGGACCAATAGGCATCCACGCGTCAGCGTTTATGTGGCTGTGGTTTTTGTTTTTTTTTGAAAGGGGGGGGGGTTTGGGGGGTTTTGGGTGGTTAATTTAGGTGTTTCATATATTGTTCTATATCTAGCTAATTAATAGAGAGAAGTGTCCTCTCTTTTGTCCGTGCTTGATCGACGCTACGTACCATACATACATACGTATAGAGAGGACTAGCTAGACACGCTAGCTAGCTAGTAAGCAAACAGAAGATCGTCATGAACATATATGCATACAGAGAGAAGTGATATCGACCACCTCTCCTTCTCCGAGAGATTGGTCGAACAAACAAGTTCACGTATATCTATCCGACACTACCGGCTACATATATACAATAATTATCTTTTACAAATATATAATCTCCTAAAATACGGACGCGTGGTCCACATAGTATTCTCCGTCTTCAGCGATCACGTGGTCAAGAAAGAATGCCGCCAATTCCTCTTGAATTGCTCGCATGCAATCTGGTGCTAGGAGTTCATCCCGCATCCGAAACATCTAATTTTAAGAAGGGGGTCAATACATATATATATATATATATATATATATATATATATATATATATATATGAATGAATGAATGAAACTCAACACAAATGATGGTAATAAAATAAAATTGTGAATATTGTTATTTACGCACTTCATATTGTTTGTCGGAGTAGCCCCGCTCACAGGTCGTGTGGCGGATGGACTCACAAATGTAGTATCCACAGAAATCATTCCCTTGTTCCTGCCACAACCACTTTACAAGAAATAGAGGTCAATCAAACTGATAATTAGCAAGCATGCTAAATGGTATTGATGAAACTAGCGCTTGAATCACTAGGAGATGCCTGGAATATGCTACTATATAGTACTTACTTTCGGGTGCCTAAATTGCAGCTTCTTCGGTAGTCCCGGAGCTTTTTTGGTGAATTTTCTCCAAGCCCTGCCATACAAAGAAAACAATTACTTGATATCAGAAATGACGTGGGCATCGACGTGGGCATCGACGTGGGCATCGACGCCCACAAGCTATTGGATTTCTTCAATACTTTGACACTATAGGAACCCTTGACCCTGAAACCTTCGACCCTTGACCCCTTAACGACCCTCGACCCTCTACCCTAGTTCCCGACCCTCGACCCCTCGGCGATCCTCGACACCCTCGTTATAGCGACAATGACGCAACATACATATACATGGGAAAATAATGTTATCGGGGAGGGAGTATCGGTACCCCCCCCCTCGTGTCAAAGTTTCTTCTTTCTCCTCTATTCCTTTCTTTCTTCTTCTCCTCTTCTTTTCTTCTTATCCCTTGAGAAAGGAAAATAAGGAAAAGGAAGAAAAGAGGAAGAAAGAAGAAGGAAGAAGAAGAAGAAAAAAAGAAGAAAAAAAAGAGGAGAAGAAGAAAAGAATAGAGGAGAAGAAGAAAAAATAGAAAAAAAATTCTATTTTTTCTTCTTCTCCTCTATTCTTTTCTTCTTCTCCTCTTCTTTTTCTTCTTTTTTCTTCTTCTTATTTATTTCTCCTCTTCTTCCTATCCCCTCTTCTTCTCCTTTCTTCCTCTTCTTTTTTCCTTTTTCCTCTCATTCTTTTTCTTCTTCTTGTATTGCTTGTTTTTTCTAAAATAATGTTCAAATAAAAATCTATGAACAGAAAACATATATATACACAGAGAACATATATACATTTTTATAAAAATGCAAAAAACAAAAAAATCTAAAAAAAGACATATAAACAGATATACACATATACATATATACTCATACATATACACACATAATCAGGAAAAAAAACTATATTTGCAAAAAAAGGGGGAAGAGGGGGGCGGTGCCGGCCCTGACCAAAGCGGCGCGGGGCGAGGCAGAGGCGACGGCGAGGCAGAGACGACGGCGAGGCAGAGGCGGGGCGGCGACGGCGTCGGGACGGCGCGGCCGGGGTGGCCCGCGGCGACGGCGTCGGGGCGGCGCGGGGTGGCGACGGCGTCTGGGCTCGAGGGCACGGCCGGTGACGGCGTGGGCTCGGGGGCACGGGCGACGGCGACGGCGGCGGGGCAGCCTGGCGGCGTCGTCGGGGGGCAAATGCGCGATGAAACTGAAAATTTTCACAAGTGTTGTTTATATACACTGAGCATTAGTCCCGGTTGGTGGCACCAACCGGGACTAATGCACCCCTTTAGTCCCGGTTGGTGCCACCAACCGGGACCAAAGGCCAATTTTCAGCAGCCCAAAGGGCGGGAAGCGGCGGCCTTTGGTCCCGGTTGGTAGCACCAACCGAGACTAAAGGGGGGCATTGGTCACGGTTCGTGGCACCAACTGGGACCAAAGGCCCCCTTTAGTCCCGGTTGGTGCCACCAACCGGGACCAAAGGCCTTGTGCTGCCCCGCGCCAAATGTTTAGTCCCACCTCGCTAGTTGAGAGGGAGCCCCACCAGTTTATAAGGTGCGGTGCGGCTCCCCTCTCGAGCTCCTCTCTAAAGCAGGCTTTCGGGCCTAACTCTGCCATCTGTGCCTGTGGGCCTACTGGGCCTTCCACGGGCCTGAATCCTGGCCCATAGGGTTTCTAGTCGTATTCAGGCTGTGGGGGCCCAGTAGGTGGCATTTTTTTTTGTTTTTTTGTTTTTTTGTTGCTTTATTTAGTTTATTTTGGTTTTGGTTTATTTTTCTTTTGGTCTTTTGCTTTATTTTTTAATTCTTTTTGCTTTTAGTTTTAGAAAAATTATAAACTTTCTGTTAGTGCCATTAGTTTTCAAATCTAAAAACTCTTTTTTTGTTTCCTTTGTTGCTTTATTTATTTTATTTTGTTTCTACTTACAACAAAATACTTATTGTTGCTATTATTTTTTTTTCAGTTTTTTGTTCTGTTTTCTGCATTATTTATTTTTTGTTGTTTTTTGCTTTATTTTTTAATTCATTTTGCTTTTAGTTTTAGAAAAATTATAAACTTTCTGTTAGTGCCATTAGTTTTCAAATTTGGAAACTCTTTTTTTGTTTTCTTTGTTGCTTTATTTATAAACCGGTGTGAGCGCCCTTCGGTTGGCGAGGTTTTAAAATTCATAGTTTTCAAATGAACTCTGAAAAAGTTGGCATAGCATGTGCATGTACAAAACGGACAATGGTATCATACTCGTCTGTTACAAAGTTGGCATATTATCATCATAATAGTTGCGGGAGAAAGTCTTCACTTTTTCTTAGCTTGTGTCGTTTGCTTATTGCGCCGTAACCATGGATAATCTTCATCGTTTATCAGGATGCTTGGGTCAGCCTTGACTTTGAAGGGGGGAATTTCATGAAACTTTTCATACTCTTCAGACATGTCTGTCTTGCCCTCCACTCCCAGGATGTCCCTTTTTCCTGAAAGAACTATGTGGCGCTTTGGCTCATTGTATGATGTATTCGCTTCCTTATCTTTTCTTTTCCTCGGTCTGGTAGACATGTCCTTCACATAGATAACCTGTGCCACATCATTGGCTAGGACGAATGGTTCGTCAGTGTACCCAAGATTTTTCAGATCCACTGTGGTCATTCCGTACTGTGGGTCTACCTATACCCCGCCTCCTGACAGATTGACCCACTTGCACTTAAACAAAGGGACCTTAAAATCTACTCCGTAGTCAAGTTCCCATATGTCTGCTATGTAACCATAATATGTGTCATTTCCATTGTCGGTTGCTGCATCGAAGCGGACACCGCTGTTTTGGTTGGTGCTCTTTTCATCTTGGTCAATCGTGTAAAATGTATTCCCATTTATCTCGTATCCTTTCCAAATCATTACAGTCGAAGATGGTCCCCTGGACAACAAGTACAGCTCATCACAAACAGTGCTGTCACCTCTTAGACGTGTTTCCAACCAACTGCTGAAAGTCCTGATGTGTTCACATGTAATCCAGTCGTCGCACTGCTCCGGGTGTTTGGAGCGCAGACTGTTCTTGTGTTCATCGACATACGGGGTCACCAAGGTAGAGTTCTGTAGAACTGTGTAGTGTGCTTGAGACCAAGAATATCCGTCCCTGCATATTATTGAGTCCCTTCCAAGCATGCCTTTTCCAGTCAGTCTCCCCTCATACCGCGATTTAGGGAGACCTATCTTCTTAAGGCCAGGAATGAAGTCAACACAAAACCCGATGACATCCTCTGTTTGATGGCCCATGGAGATGCTTCCTTCTGGCCTAGCGCGGTTACGACCATATTTCTTTAGGACTCCCATGAACCTCTCAAAGGGGTACATATTGTGTAGAAATACGGGCCCCAGAATGACAATCTCGTCGACTAGATGAACTAGGACGTGCGTCATGATATTGAAGAAGGATGGTGGGAACACCAGCTCGAAACTGACAAGACATTGCGCCACATCACTCCTTAGCGTTGGTACAATTTCTGGATCGATCACCTTCTGAGATATTGCATTGAGGAATGCACATAGCTTCACAATGGCTAGTTGGACGTTTTCCGGTAGAAGCCCCCTCAATGCAACCGGAAGCAGTTGCGTCATAATCACGTGGCAGTCATGAGACTTTAGGTTCTGGAACTTTTTCTCTGGCATATTTATTATTCCCTTTATATTCGATGAGAAGCCAGTCGGGACCTTCATACTGAGCAGGCATTGAAAGAATATTTCTTTCTCTTCTTTCGTAAGAGCGTAGCTGGCAGGACCTTCATACTGCTTCGGAGGCATGCCCTCTTTTTCGTGCAAGCGTTGCAGGTCCTCTCGTGCCTCAGGTGTATCTTTTGTCTTCCCATACACGCCCAAGAAGCCTAGCAGGTTCACGCAAAGGTTCTTCGTCACGTGCATCACGTCGATCGAAGAGCGGACCTCTAGGTATTTCCAGTAGGGTAGGTCCCAAAATATAGATTTCTTCTTCCACATGGGTGCGTGATTCTCAGCGTCATTCGGAACAGCTAGTCCGCCGGGACCCTTTCCAAAGATTACGTGTAAATCATTGACCATAGCAAGTACGTGATCACCGGTACGCATGGCGGGCTTCTTCCGGTGATCTGCCTCGCCTTTGAAATGCTTGCCTTTCTTTCGACATTGATGGTTGGTCGGGAGAAATCGACGATGGCCCAGGTACACATTCTTCCTGCAGCTTGCCAGGTATATACTATCGGTGTCAAGTAAACAGTGCGTGCATGCGTGGTATCCCTTGTTTGTCTGTCCTGAAAGGTTACTAAGAGCGGGCCAATCGTTGATGGTCACGAACAGCAACGCCTTTAGGTTAAATTCCTCCTGTTTGTGCTCATCCCACGTACGTACACCTTTTCCATTCCACAGCTGTAAAAGTTCTTCAACTAATGGCCTTAGGTACACATCAATGTCGTTGCCGGGTTGCTTAGGGCCTTGGATGAGAACTGGCATCATAATGAACTTCCGCTTCATGCACATCCAAGGAGGAAGGTCATACATACATAGAGTCACGGGCCAGGTGCTGTGATTGCTGCTCTGCTCCCCGAAAGGATTAATGCCATCCGCGCTTAAAGCAAACCATACGTTCCTTGGGTCCTTTGCAAACTCATCCCAGTACTTTCTCTCAATTTTTCTCCACTGCGACCCGTCAGCGGGTGCTCTCAACTTCTTGTCTTTCTTACGGTCCTCACTGTGCCATCGCATCAACTTGGCATGCTCTCCGTTTCTGAACAGACGTTTCAACCGTGGTATTATAGGAGCATACGACATCACCTTCGCAGGAACCCTCTTCCTGGGAGGCTCGCCGTCAACATCACCAGGGTCATCTCGTCTGATCTTATACCGCAATGCACCGCATACCGGGCATGCGTTCAGATCCTTGTAGGCACCGCGGTAGAGGATGCAGTCATTAGGGCATGCATGTATCTTCTCAACCTCCAATCCTAGAGGGCATACGACCTTCTTTGCTGCGTATGTACTGTTGGGCAATTCGTTATCCTTTGGAAGCTTCTTCTTCATTATTTTTAGTAGCTTCTCAAATCCTTTATCAGGCACAGCATTCTCTGCCTTCCACTGCAGCAATTCGAGTACGGTACCGAGCTTTGTGTTGCCATCTTCGCAATTGGGGTACAACCCCTTTTTGTGATCCTCTAACATGCGATCGAACTTCAGCTTCTCCTTTTGACTTTTGCATTGTGTCCTTGCATCGACAATGACCCGGCGGAGATCATCATCATCGGGCACATCGTCTGGTTCCTCTTGATCTTCAGCAGCTTCGCCCGTTGCAGCACCATCGTGCACATCGTCTGGTGCATCTTGATGTTCAGTAGCATCACCGTATTCAGGGGGCACATAGTTGTCATCGTACTCTTCTTCCTCGCTGTCTTCCATCATAACCCCTATTTCTCCGTGCCTCGTCCAAACATTATAGTGTGGCATGAAACCCTTGTAAAGCAGGTGGGTGTGAAGGATTTTCCGGTCAGAGTAAGACTTCGTATTCCCACATATAGGGCATGGACAACACATAAAACCATTCTGCTTGTTTGCCTCAGCCACTTCGAGAAAATCATGCACGCCCTTAATGTACTCGGAGGTGTGTCTGTCACCGTACATCCATTGCCGGTTCATCTGCGTGCATTATATATAATTAAGTGTGTCAAAAATCATTACAGAACATCATGAATAGATAATTAAGTGACCAAATTAATAGAAGTTCATCATCACATAAAAACCAAAGTAGATACATAGTTCTCATCTAACAACATAAAGCTCTGCAGAGCATCTAAATTAATTAAACCATACATTGAAACTATGTAAAACATTTCAATGCAAAAACAAATGCGATCATAATCGCAACCAAGGTAACAACTGATCCAACGGCATAATGATACCAAGCCTCGGTATGAATGGCATATTTTCTAATCTTTCTCATCTTCAAGCGCATTGCATCCATCTTGATCTTGTGATCATCGACGACATCCGCAACATGCAACTCCAATATCATCTTCTCCTCCTTAAGTTTTTTATTTTTTCCTTCAAGAAATTGTTTTCTTCTTCAACTAAATTTAACCTCTCGACAATAGGGTCGGTTGGAATTTCCGGTTCAACAACCTCCTAGATAAATAAAATCTATGTCACGTTGGTCGGCATAATTTTCATAAACAATAAATGAACCAATAGTTATGAAAAGATAATATATACCACATCCGAATCATAGACAGGACGAGGGCCGACGGGGGCGGATACCAAAACCATCGGCGCACTATATAAGATGCAATAATAAAAGTAAGAAAATAATACAAGTATCTATCTAAACAAACACGTAATAATATTTTTCCTTTCAGAAAGAAGATAAGAACAAGAGGCTCACCACGGTGGTGCCGGCGATGAGATCGGCGCGGGTGATCGACGGCGGTGAAGACGGGGACGGGGCGTGACGGACCGCTAAACCTAGATAAATATTGAGGAAAATGGAGCTTGGCGGTCGAGCTTGGAGATGAGAAACCTTAAGTAGTGTGGCTCGGGCATTCCATCGAACACCTTGTGTGCATAGGAGGTGAGCTAGAGCACCACCAAGCCCTCTCCCCCTCGGCCAGAAAAAACAGAGCAGTGTGCTCTGCTCTTGCGCGAGGGGCTATATATAGGCACCACTATTGGTCCCGGTTAGTGGCATGAACCGGGACTAAAGGTAACCCTTTTGGTCCCGGTTCATGCCACCAACCGGACCAATAGTGGTGGGCCAGGAGCCAGGACCATTGGTCCCGGTTCGTCCCTCCAACCGGGACCAAAAGGTCCGGACGAACCGGGACCAATGGCCCACGTGGCCCGGCCGGCCCCCTGGGCTCACGAACCGGGGCAAATAGCTCCATTGGTCCCGGTTCTGGGTTGAACCGGGACTAATGGGCTAAACTGACCTGGACAAAAGCCCTGTTTTCTACTAGTGATTGCGTCTCATGATCAGAATCATCTCCACCATGTTCTTCACATGTAATAAGAGCCAAAGTCTCCTCATCATAGTCACTAGCGGACTCATATCCACCATCCGCAGTAGCAATCATCACACGCGGAGATTTGCATTCTCTCGCATAATGACCTCCTCCCTTACAACGACGACAAATAATATCACTTTGTGTGCCCTGTTGATGCCATGGAAGAAGAACTCTGTGCAGGCCCGGCAGGTGCGCTCTTGGCAGATAATGGTGGTTGTGCCTGTTTTCTTGTATCACGACTGGAGGAGGCACCTGATTGAGGTGCTGGTGCAGTTGAAGTAGAAGATGCATGCGGTGTCCATGATGAAGGTCGGCCTGCAGAAAAGTTAGTTCGCGCCAATGCTTGTCGATCCTGCACTTCACGTTCAGCTTTACAAGCAAGATGGAATAAACGAGTGATATTAGTATACTCCTTATAGTCTAGAATGGTCTGAATCTCTCTATTTAATCCACCCAGAAAACATGCAAGCATAGCTTCATTCTCCTCAACAATACCACATCTAATCATGCCAGTTTGTAATTCCTGATAATATTCTTCTACAAAATTTTTCCCTTGTCTTAAACGCTGCAATTTTTGAAGCAACTCACATTGATAATATGGTGGAACCCAACGCGTACGCATAGCAGTTTTCAAAGCAGCCCAAGTAGTGGGAATAGGATATAATCTACAATGTTTAGACCACCATACACATGCAAAACTAGTGAAAGCACAAACAGCAGCAGCAACCCGTCTCTCCTCAGGATATTGTAAACATGTAAATCATTGTTCAGTTTCTAACTCCCAAGTAAGATATATATCAGGAACATATCTACCCTCAAATGGTGGAATATTCAATTTCAGTTTAGGAATATGGACATCATCTCGTACCTGAGGTGGTGGTGCAGGCCTACCATTACGAATATATACCCGAGGTCGACCTGCTGGTGGTGGTGCTGGTGGCTGCACGTAGTTCGGATTTTGATCAACCTCATCCTCATAATCGCCCGCATACTCATCATCCTCCGCATCAACAGCAGGAGCCACAGAAGTATCAACAGCAGCACCAACAGTTTGGCCAAACGCAAGAGGGACACGGCTCGCTCGGCGGAGGTCTGTTTCGCGACGTGGAGGTAGTCGTTGTTGTTGTTGTTGTTGTTGGAGAGGTGCGTTAGGTGCAGCGGGTGGTGGTGGTGGAAGACACGCGAGCAATTCATTAAACTTGTTATCGAGCTTTGTTTCGAACGTCTTCTCCATGCCATCTATCTTCTCCATGGCCTCTTCAAATCTGTTTAACACATCTTGCACCTGTCCACTCATCATTTGCTGACATTTATCATGTAGCTGTTTGTTCGTCAGGTTCTCCCAATCAGTCTCATCGGCTTGTGATCCTACCATGGTTAGCAGCAAATAGAAACACACAAGAATATGATCCTACAGACTACTAAGAAGTGGTGGCGGTGTATAACAAACCCGTCAAGCAAACCTCAAATTCTTACCAGTTCTTACCCAGCAGCAGGTGCTGATCGGCAACCGTTGTAGTCAAAGCTCTCAAAGCTTGGATAGAGCGATTACCAGGGAGTGTCAAACACACGACGTAGATGTATGTGGAGCTGGGAAGGCTTATAATATGGTAGCAAAAAGGGTCAGCAATAATCAATTCAGAGATGCAAAGTTGAATAAACGCTCAACAACGGTACTGTGCTGGTCCTAGGCTAGACCGTGCTAGAGACGCAAGCCTAGAACACTAACAAAATCACGGCGCTGCACGTAAACAAGGGAAAAGCACACTCTGGAATTTTTTTTTGCTCTTTTTTTTTGCGTTGCTCTTTTTTTTGCGCTGCTATTTTTTTTGCGAAAAATCACTATAATGACGAGTGTCTCAAAACTCTTCCCAGGTCAAACTGACAGGATGGGCACGAAATTTTTTTGACCAATTTTTTTTTTCGACTGCCTGGACCCAAAAACTGGAAACGGGTCAAAAAAACTTTCTATAACGGCGACTGTCTCAATACGCTTAGAAACACCTAAAATTAGGATAGCCAGAATTTTTTTTGTCAAGTGCGTTTTCCGAAAATTTTGGGCCTAAACGGAGGGTGGTTTCTGGACTCTTTTTTTTGGAAACCTACTCCGGCAAGGAAACACGAATCGGAAACTAGATGGATCTCGAAAACAAACCTAATATGACAAGAACTCGGATTGGTGGTGGATATATGGCGATAGATGGCAGCGGTGGTGGTATATGACAGCGGTGGTGGTATATGGATACAGATTCGAAGCGGTGGCGGATAAGCGGTGGTGGTAGATGGCAGGGGCGATGATGATGGTGCGGCGGCGGCGTGACAACTTATGACCAGAACTCGAAACTCTAAAAGACTAGACTCTAAGACCAGCAACTAGACACGACGATGCAACCGCAAATTCAACAAAGCAAAACCCTAAAAAGATTATGCAAAGGCTCAGATTGGTTCGGATATGATGAACTAACCCTAATTTTGTTTTTGTGGCTTTTTCATGGACTGTAGGTATGAAGAACAGACTCGATCTAAACTACGAAAAACTGTAAAATCTCACCGAGCAACCTGGAAATCTGATACCACTTGATAGAGGCAAAGGTGTCCCGTCTTTCGATGAGATGATGGATATCGCTTTGGTGGCAGTCGACTTTGACGATCCGACTACGAACGTGCGAGGACGTCGCGCCTTAGCAATCGCTAAACCAACTCCGAGAGGTTATTGACCACGCCGGAGCACGATCAACCTGACCACGAGGGTCTGTTTCCTGCGAGCAAACGAAGAACAAGCAAGAAACTGAGGTTGCAATCTGGATATTGCGAATATAAGATGAAAGCTTTATTGATCAAGGTGGGGTTCTATGACGCCTTTGTCTGGTCGTTGAACACAAACGAAGTACGCGAAGTTGCAGCTATGGCGAACTTTTAATCTAAACAAAACCCAAAGTCTAAACGATGCCCTAAGGGCTGTATATATGGAGGAAGAGGGGGAATTTCGTGGCCCTTGGTGGAGGGGTCCGAAATCAACCCTATCTCTTGTTTCCCCACACATACGGACTCTAAAAATAGCCTATACTTATGTATTTCGAAATTACATGGGCCTGGCCCAATAATAAGGTGACGCAGCACCTATAATAACCTCGGGACGAAATTTATGAAGTGGCATCTTGTATATATCGTCCAAGGCTTCATGCGCCCATTATGGTGGCTTCAAAGTCCTGAAATCATCACTTGTATCTCCGTTCTTGTTCCCCTTGCGCATGCCATCATCTCCATGCTTGTTCTTGCTCCAATGTTCATCCTTCTCCAAGCTAGGCCCTTTATTTGTAAGCAAAACAAATGTATCCAATTTAGGCAGCATCATATTCTCATGAACATTAGATTCATTACCAAGAAACGAAAGTACCTGGTAATTTAGTTGGCGTGCGCGAGCTCTAGTAATTGGTCCAGTATGTATAGCAGCAGGGCCTGTGGGTGTAACAATTGTATTGATGTCCTCATCATCAACCTTTTGCTAGCCTTCATTTTGCACTAAGTATGATCTCTACTTGTGCATCCAAAATCCTTTAAACCAGTTTTGCCACATGAGTGCACCATACCTACCTATATGTGGAATTCTTTTGCTGTTCTAAGCAAATTTGTATGTGCCATCTCTAATTTTCAAAATAAATTTCTCTTTTGTGTGCTCGTACCGCTCACGAGGTAGTGAGGGGTAGCCGATATTTTCCATGTTAGATGTGTTATTCTCACGATGAGTGTTTATTCACTTGTCATTGCACGAGAGTAAGGCAAAGGTATTAGGGATTCCCAGTCCCGATATGGAAAATGAATTTACTTTATGTTGTAAAATAATAAATTCCTTGAAGTGTTGGTATGGAAGGCACCCGTGGATATGGCTAGCCATGGAAAGTGAAAGTACAGTGGAAAAGGAATAAACTTTATTTTCTGTTTGGGAACCGCCTATGATATATATAGCATGGAAAGTGTTGGGAACTCTAAGCCATTTTCGTTGGTGGGAAAAGTATGCCTCTCAAAAAAATTATTTATCTTTTTCTCTTTGAGCTTTGGCACCTCTACAAGTCCCTACTTCCCTCCGCGAAGGGCCCTTCTTTTACTTTATGCAATTTTTATTTTAAATTTGAGTCTCCATCTTCTCTTATAAAGAACCAACTAAGGGGCACTATGATAGTACATGAGCATTGGGTGTAGCTAATATGTGAGTGTGTTCCATGAATGGATCAATGATTGAGCATAATGGGCTAGGGATAACTTATTTTAGCGTTGATATTTTGAAAGACATGGTTGCTTGCTGATATGCTTGAGTATTGAAATTGTCATGTCAAAACTAGACTATTGCTTTGAACCATATAAAAGTCCAAATGTCCATGCTACAAAGAAAAAAATATGAGATGAATAAGTTAAGCAGCATTCCACATCAAAAATTCTGTTTTTATCATTTACCTACTCGAGGATGAGCAGGAATTAAGCTTGGGGATGCTGATACGTCTCCAACATATATATAATTTTTTATTGTTCCATGCTATTATACTATCATTCTTGGATGTTTTACAATCATTTTATAGTCATTTTATATCATTTTTTGGTACTAACCTATTGACATAGTGCCCAGTCCTAGTTGTTGTTTTCTGCAGGTTTTTTACATCGCAAGAAATCTATACCAAACAGAGTCAAAACATAGCGAAACTTTTTGTGGATTTTTTTGGACCAGAAGACATCTAGTGGGACGGAGAAGCACCTGGGGGTGCCCCGAGGGGGCACAACCCCCAGGGGGCCCTAGAGGCCCAGGCGAGCCCAGGTGGGTTGTGCCCACCTTGGTGGCCTCCCACACCGCCTCTTTTCTCTCTAAATACCCCAATTTTCCAGAAACCCTAGGGGAGTCGACGGAAATCAATTCAGGCCGTCACAAGTTCCAGAACCACCAGATCCAATCTAGTCACTATCACGGAGGGGTTCATCATGTCCATTGGTGCATCTTCGATGATGCGTGAGTAGTTCTTTGTAGACCTACATGTCTGTAGTTAGTAGCTAGATGGCTTCCTTTATCTCTTTTGATTCTCAATATAATGGTCTTTTGGAGATCCATATGATGTAACTATTTTTGCGGTGTGTTTGTTGGGATCCGATGAACTTTGAGTTTATGATCAGATCTATCTTTTTATCCATGGAAGTTATTTGAGTCTTCTTTGATCCCTTATATGCATGATTGCTTATAGCCTCGTATTTCTTCTCCGATATTTGGTTTTTTTTGGCCAACTTTATCTATTTATCTTGCAATGGGAAGAGGTGCTTTTGTAATGGGTTCGATCTTACGGTGCTTGATCCCGGTGACAGAAGGGGAACCGACACGCATGTATCATTGCTATTAAGGATAACAAGATGGGGTCTATTTCTACATAAATAGATTGTGTCTACATCATGTCATCGTTCTTGTTGCATTACTCCATTTCTCCATGAACTTAATACACTAGATGCATGCTGGATAGCGGTCGATGTGTCGAGTAATAGTAGTAGATGCAGGCAGTAGTCCGTGTACTAATCTTGGACATGATGCCTATATAATGATCATTTCCTAGATATCGTCATGATTATTTGAAGGTCTATCAATTTCCCAACAGTAATTCCTTTACCCAACGTTTGCTATTTTTCTCGAGAGAAGCCACTAGCGAAATCTACGACCCCTAGGTCTCTTCTTTATTATATTTGCCTTTGCGATCTATTTTATTTGCTTTTATTTTCAGATCTATTAAACCAAAAGTACAAAATACCTTGCTGCACTTTATTTTATTTGCGATCTATTTATCCCATATATTACAACTTTATCACGTCTCTTTGCCAATTTCTGGCACCGTTACCCAAAAGGGATTGACAACCCCTTTAACATGTCGGGTTGCGAGTTTTTGTTATTTGTGTGCAGGTGTTTACCTATTGTTGCTTGGTACTCCTACTGGTTCGATAACCTTGATCTCATCATTGAGGGAAATACCTACCATTGTTGTGTTGCATCATCCCTTCCTCTTTGGGTAAATACCGACGTATTTCTAACGGATATCACTCATCCCCGATGCACCTCTACCGAACAAGGCACCTTACCGCATCAACCCTGACGAGACAAAAGATATACAAAGTCAAGTACAACATCTCATGGAAAACGGGCATGTACCGAGAACTTAAGTGCATGTGCAATTCCGGTCATACTTGTGCCTAAAAAAGATGGTAGTTTCACATGTGTTCTGATTGTCGTCCCATTAATGCTATCACCGTTCCGTATCATCACCCCATTCCACGCCTAGATGACATGCTAAATGAACTTAATGGTGCCACCAGTTTCTCCAAAATTGACCTTAAAAGTGGCTACTATCAAATTCGCATGCAAGAAGGGGACAAATGGAAAGCACCATTTATACAAAATTTGGTCTATATGAATGGTTGGTTGTTCCTATGGTATTATATCAAGCGCCTAGCCATTTATGAAGTCATGCATTACATCCTTGGAAAATACATTGGCATTTGCATTGTGGTCTACTTTGATGATATTCTTGTGTTTAGCCAATCTCTTGAGGATCATGTCACACATGTTCGAGACATCTTGCAAGTTCTTAGAAATGAGCACCTTTATGCTAACATGGAAAAAAATGCACTTTTGGTGTCGACAAGCTTCTTTTCTTGGGTTTTGTACTCTCTTCTAAGGGTGTTGAAGTTGATGAGTCTAAAATTGACGCTATTAAAACTTGGCCATGATACGTCCATTTTGTATCATGTTTTCCTACTATTATTTATAGTGTTTTTATTGAATATAACACTTTGTGGAGTAATTATAATGCCTTTTCTCTCATAACATGTGTGGTTTACACAAAAAGGGAGAATACTGGCAGCTGGAATTATGGACCCGAATAAGCTATATTAGAGATACCTATTCTGCACATCTCCAAATGGGCTGAAAATTTGCCAACAATTATTTTGGAATATATAAAAAACATTGGAGAAAAGAAATACCAGAGGGGGCCATGTCGGTGTCAAAACCGGCAGATCTCGGGTAAGGGGTCCCGAACTGTGCATCTAAGGATCGAAGGTAACAGGAGGCAGGGAACACGGTGTTTACCCAGGTTCGGGCCCTCTTGATGGAGGTAATACCCTACTTCCTGCTTGATTGACTTTGATGAGTATAAGTGTTACAAGAGTTGATCTACCACAAGATCGTATTGGCTAAACCCTCGATGTCTAGCCTATATGATTATGATCGCCTCTACGGACTAAACCCTCTGGTTTATATAGACATTGGAGGGGGCTAGGGTTGTACAGAGTCGGTTTACAGAGAAAGGAATCTTCATATCCGCAAGCTAAGCTTGCCTTCCACGACAAGGAGAGTCCCATCCAGACACGAGGGAAGGCCTTCTATCTTGTATCTTCATGGCCCATCTGTCCAGTCCACGTCACATAGCCCGGACACCCGAGGACCCCATAATCCAGGACTCCCTCGGTAGCCCCTGAACCAGTCTTCAATGACGATGTGTCTGGCGCACAAATTGTATTCATCATTGCAAGGCAGGTTCCTGCTCTGAACACTTCAAAGTACTTGACTACTAGCACTATATCCGACTCTTTACAATAGCCACAATCCTTAAACATAAAGGTAAAATATATATAAGTTATGTTTTCTGATGATTTGATGAACGAGATGTTAAGTCCAGCCGTTTTATTATTTCGAACCATTTTTCGGCCTCCCATTTCGTGTTTCAAGACGCAGCCGCCAGCGACACGTCTTGTCAAAGCAGAGATCGTGCCCCCTTATTACGAGATTGTCATCAATACGAGTTTTAGTAACCTAACCATGTGGTTCGCGTGACCCCTTGGGAACAAGCGAGTTTTAAGGCTCGAGGGGAGGGGACGCTTGATATTCGCAGTCCATATAAGTGGATAGTAGCCATCTATTCCACCCCATGCCTCATTCTCTCTACCTCTCCGTCCCCGAGCTCCAGCGCCCAAACTCCAAGCTTTTCTCTCCTTGACAACTCCTCCAACCATGGTCGGCTCTCATGGCAAGCGGGTGTCCTCCTTCGTCCCGGAGGAGAACATCAAGGAGTTGCGAGAAGTGCGGTATTTGACCACGAAAATCAAGCACGGGCTTCCCGATTCGGCACAGGTCATCCCCACTCCAGAGCCCAGTGAGAGGGCGGTGTTTATCCCCCACTTCCTTCGTGGACTCAGATTCGCCCATCACCCCTTTGTAAGGGGTCTTATGTTCTACTACGGGCTAGATTTTCATGATCTGGCCCCAAATTTGTTCCTTCATATCTCGGCGTTTATCGTCGTGTGTGAAGCCTTCCTCCGTGTCCCTCCACACTTCGGCTTATGGCTCAAGATCTTTAATGTGACACCGAAGGTGGTCAATGGGAAACACACGGACTGTGGTGGCGCCATGGTGAGCAAGCTCCCCAATGTCAATTGGCCAAAGGGAGTCTTTATGGACACCGTCAAAACATGGCAACATGGATGGTTCTATATTACAGAACCCCGTGGCTCCAAGTGGGCAACCGCACCAGCCTTTAGATCCGGACCCCCGCTAAGGCTTACATCCTGGACCGACAAGGGTCTGGACTGGGGGTCGGTCCCTGAGGTGCTGCTGCTGTAGAAACGTGTCAAGAGTATGATAGCGAAGGACGTTCCCCTTACTTACGTAATCCAAGTGATGCTAATCCGCCGAGCACTTCCCTGCCAGAGGCGGCCCCTTAAGATGTGGGACTTCAATCCGGAAGGGCCGCGGACCCTACAACGGTTCTACGGCACAACGCATAAGGGGATCTGGAAGCTACTTTTTAAGAAGCAGAAATCGTGGCCAAGGTTCTCAAACGACACCGGTCTCGACTGCTACCATCTGGCTTCAGAGGTAAATTCTAAAAACTCCAAACACCAATAGGCTTCGTTAACCCGAGGGAGAGGTGCTAAGTAATCCATCCCCCAACAGGTCTGGATTAAGAAGGCGGAGCAGATCCGATGTCCGGCTCCGCTCCACAAAGACGCAGCTAATCCCCTTCTAATGAGGAAGCTGGTCCCGACGCCATACCAGGAGCCGGCAAAGAAGGACAAGAAGAAGAAAAGAGAGGAGGGCACTTCGGACGCAGTGTCTGGAGATGCTGATGCCCAGTCCTCTCACAAGGGGGATGATGACGTCGAGGAGGAGGAAGAAGAAGGAGATCCTCCCCGCAAGGGCAAAAAGAGGGCGGCCTCCGAAGACCTGGAAGCCAAAGCGTCCAAGAGGGACAAAATTACCCTCCCCGATGACTCGGAGTCAGACGCCGAGGCCATCCTGACGCATCATCGCCGGACTAAGCCCAAAGCTGACTCGTAAGTAGCTCAAGATGTCTCACATATTGTCCAACTCTTTTATTATTTTCTAGTCCGGCCTGCACTCTCCCCCAACTCTCCTCATCCTTGGGGGACCTACCATCAGAGATGATGGAGAGCGAGTCGCCTCCATTAGCTTCCTCACCACCGAAGGCGGATGACGCCGACGTGTCATCGCATAGGCCCTCCCCGACAAGAGACGCGGGGGGGGGGGGGGGGGCTTTATTAGTGCCAGAAGGTGAGACCTCGGCTGTCGGAGGACTTGGGGGTACGACCCTCATGAAGACCGGCAACGGGGCCACAGTCAATCCGACCCCCAGCCGAGTACTGCTCCGAAGACCAACACGGCCCGAAGCCTCTGCTAATCCAGAGATGCCGAATACCACGACGGACGCTCTTCAAAGTGCATTCATCCTAGACGAGCACCGCATCCTGATGGGTGCGGTGTCTGACAAGATTCAGTCCGCCAAGAGCGGGCTGAACGAAGCCTTCTCTAGCCTGCTAGCAGGCTTCGAGGTATGCAATGTAAAGTTTTTTTTGATCTTTTTAATGAGAAATTAGCCTGTATATAGATAGTAGCCCTTGAGACTCTGTTCGGTTTTTTGAAAGAAAAGTGAGTAGAGGATCAATAATCAGTTGCCAGGTGGTAACATGCTATTTTATTTGAATTTTAAAACAGGCCTCTCTGTTAGCGGCGAATGCCCAGCCAGCCGATGAGGATCTAGTCCTTGTTAACACACAGCTCGACTAGACGCAAGTATAAGATACATCTCACTGTATGCTTGTTTATTTCCATGTTTTTGTGGAAGTTGAAGAGCTTTACCGTGCGTGGTTGTACATATGGTGCCGCCGTGGTGGAGACCCTTAGGGGTGAGCTTGCTCAAGCCAAGGAGCAGGCAAGGGTAAGCCAGGCAGCTGCGGACAAGGAGGCTGTGGACTTAACGGCCGAACGGGCCGCTCGGCACCGTTTTGAGGAACGAGAGACCAAGATGGAGCAAAATCTCAAGGAGACTGCCACCAAGTGAGAGTCCCTGGAAAGGGAAAACAAAGCGAAGGGAACCGAACTCGCCTAGGCCCTTCTCGATGCTTTGGAGGCGCGGTCTGAATCCTTTGCAGCACGCGAGGAAATCCGTCAAGCCGGACAGATAGCAGCTAGTAAGCCCTTTCTTTGACAGGCTAAATTTGGGGACCCGAAGTATGCCTTGCTTAATCGACTGTGGAGTTCTCCAGACGTGTATGCGGATCTGCCAACGAGCACTGCGGACGCTGCCGATTTCTTTCAAGCCCAGGAGGGGTATGCAACAAAGAAGCGCTTCTGGTCGCAGTTTGCGGGGCAGGAGCGCCCACTTCTACTAAATGACCAGATGGCACAATGGGCAGAGCTACATAAGGTATCCAGCGCAGCCATGAAGGATGTTATAGTCCGGTTGTGGCCCACCGAGGCCATTCCGGCCAGTTACTTCGGCCTTGTGCAGCGTCTCATCGATGCGCTGCCCCGGATTGACGCCGTCAAGCTGTGGTCCTATATAGAAGGAGGACGTATGGCTTTTGCCCGTGTCAAGATGCACTGGGTGAAGAGGAAGGCCGAAAAGGTGGCAGTTGAGGTCCTCCCGAAAGCAAGGCCCACCGCACATTGAAGCTTTATATTGAGGACGTGCTAAAAGGTGCCCACCTTGTAAAGGGCTAGTGCTCTAAAGATGTAGTGTTCGAATAAACGAGTCTGAATTGTCTGGGGAGTTTGTAATATGAAGTAAGTGTTTTGTAATATATTCATTCCTTGATGAAAAAGTTTTTATCCTCCTGTGCGGCCATTTATTATATCTGAGAGTTCCCAGTCGTCGGCTTCAGCCCCCATGTAGATGCTACTGGGGTGTTCGAAATTGCACATAACTACACTTAACCCAACGTCTTGGTCCTTGAAGGAGGTGTCAGTGCAGCGAACCAGGCAATCGGACTATTCAGTTTTATTGCTCTCACTTAGCTATAGGAGTTTGGCAATGGGTCTATTAGGTAGCCCCTGGTATGTACGTGGCTACCCTGATGTGGATGTGTTACATATGTGACCGGGAAATGGTCCTTCGTGTAATACGAAAAAATTGCTAAGGATTGTAATGAATCGCCGAGTGGTTGACCAGCTCTCGCCACATCATGAGAGTCAGTTTTCGGCTTTCTCTACTGAGGGGCTTAACCGGACGAACCAGAAACACAATCGTAGTAGTTCTCCCTTTACTACCCTAGCCGATTAGACGGAACGTAAGGTAGCAAGCACAGGAGCCAGGGAACCCAACTATTGACCAAAGACATGATTCAGAGCCGATGCATATAATGCCGAGCTCGGGACGCCGAATTGTGCTGTAAAGCTGTTCGGACTTTTGTTTGGCAACACATATGTTGCCTTATAGAGCCCCTGGCAATTTTATGCCGAGGTGTGTACATGACACCACTTAACAGGCAGAGTAGTGTCTATAAGTAAAAACGATACCAAATAAGAATTTTGGTTCACTGAAATCTGATTGATACGTCAAAACGTAATCTTACAGAAGGTACCATAATCACCAAGGCCATTTTACATGGTGGGGGTCTAGGGCTAAGGGAAAGCTCTATACAGGTTCTTGAGTGAAGTTGTGGTCTGCAAAATGCTTTGCACCTTCCTGCCGTGCGTCTGCGCCGCTTTCGCCCAAATAAGAAAGATTCCTTTGAAGGAATGGTCTTTGGCCATGTATACGGGACCGGGCTCGGAAAGAGTCCGCGTGGGTCCGAAGAAGGAGTAGGTTTTGATTCACCTGTGGTAAGAAAGAAAGGATGATTAAGTAAAGGGGAAGGCCGTATAAGGTCGAACCTTTTTATAGGCCTGCCCATATATTGCCTCCGCCGATGCCCAAGGTATTTTGAGTGCATAATTGTGCACGCGCGGTACAAATTCCACTAATGTACGTGGCGGTCGGCGGAGGCTAGGCTGCTAATCCAGCCTTGAAGTTGCCGGACTGCCGGTACATAGGACTGACCGGTCTTCCGTGGAGAAGTCCGGTGGCCTAATAGCCAAGGAAATGTGTGGCTTGACAGGGCCACTTTGTACTTCGGCCGCAATGGTCGCTGTATGCTCCTGAGTACGGAGGGAGCACTCCATGTTTCCATTGATTGTAATAACGCCACGTGGACCGGGCATCTTGATATTCAAATAGGCATAATGCGGGACCGCATTGAAGCTGGCAAAAGCGGTTCGTCCGAGCAGTGCGTGATAGCCACTGCGGAAGGGAACGATGTTGAAGATCAAGTCTTTGCTTCAGAAGTTGTCCGGCGAGCCAAAGACTACTTCCAGCGTGATTGAGCCCGTACAATGGGTCTCTTTGCCAGGTATTACTCCTTTGAAGGTAGTTTTAGTGGGCTTGATTCTTGATGGATCAATACCCTTTTTGCGGACAGTGTCTTGATAGAGTATATTGAGACTGCTGCCGCCGTCCATGAGGACTCGCATGAGGTAGAATCCGTCAATGTTTGGATCGAGGACGAGGGCTGCCGAACCTCCATGACGGATACTCATTGGGTGGTCCCTTCGATCGAAGATGATCGGGCAAGCCGACCATGGGTTGAATTTTGGGGCGACCGGCTCTATGGCGTAGACGTCCCGTAGTGCGCGTTTGTGCTCCCTCTTAGGGATATGTGTAACATATATCATATTCACTGTTTTTACCTCGGGGGGAAATTGCTTCTGTCCCACTGTGTTCGGTTGACGGGGCTCTTGGTCATCGTCGTCGCTTGGCAACCCTATTCCCTTGTGTTCGGCGTTAAGCTTTCCGGCTTGTTTGAAGACCCAACAATTTCTGTTGGTATGATTGATGGGTTTATCGGGGGTACCATGAATCTGGCAAGGGTGATCAAGTATTTTTTCTAGACTCAATGGGCCATCTCTGTTTGCCTTGAATGGCTTTTTCCATTGACCGGGTTTGGAGCCGCTGAATCCGATGTTAACCGCCATGTCTTGTGTTCCTTCATTGTTGTTTCGACGCTTGTGCTTGTCACGTCGTGGCTTGCCATTGTCGTCCCTAGTTTCGGAGGTACCAGGGTCGCTGGTGCTATTACTTCTGCGAGCAAGCCAGTTGTCTTCTCCCGTGAAAAAACGGGTCATAAGTGTGGTGAGGGCTCCCATGTATTACGGCTTTTCTTGGCTAAGGTGTCGGGCAAGCCACTCGTCTCAGACGCTATATTTTAAGGCTGCGAGGGCTTCTGCGTCCGGAAAATCCACAATCTGGTTCTTTTTGATTAGGAACCTTGTCCAAAGTTGTCGGGCCAATTCCTTGGGTTGCTGGATTATGTGGCTAAGGTCATCGGCATCTAGGGGCCAAACATAGGTACCTTGGAAGTTGTCTATGAATGCATCCTCCAGGTCCTCCCAGCTACCAATAGAATTTTCTGGTAGACTGTTCAACCAGTGCCGTGCTGGTCCTTTAAGTTTGAGGGGAAGGTATTTGATGGCGTGTAGATCGTCACCGCGAGCCATGTGAATGTGGAGAAGAAAGTCTTCAATCCATACCGCAGGATCTGTTGTGCCGTCGTATGATTCGATGTTCATAGGTTTGAACCCTTCTGGGAACTGGTGCTCCATTACCTCATCGATGAAGCATAGGGGGTGTGCAGCGCCCCTATATTGGGCCATGTCACGGCGTAGTTTGGATGAAGTTTGTATGCGGTTTTTGGCCGAGGCGTGGTTGTACTTGCCGTGCCGGGATTGGTAACCATCCTCTTGCGTCGGGGCATGCCCCCGCGATCCATAGATTGATCTGGTTTGGCCTGCTCTATTTTGCAGGTCCTGTCATAGATTGATCGAGGTGGAGCGGGCTGGTGTTCGGCTTGAGTTGCCGTTCTCCCCTGGCCATGTGGTGGTCGGTTGGGTCCGTCAGCCGCGTTATGTGCGGGCTGTATGGGCTCCAGCGCCTTGTCGTCTAATTGGGGTAGCAGCTTACGCTTCGCGTAACTCTTTGTTGGGCATTCGAGGCTGTACTCTTCGGCTGCCAGGACATTAGTCCATCTGTCATTGAGCAGATCTTGGTCCGCTTGAAGCTGTTGTTGCTTCTTTTTTAGGCTTCTGGCCGTTGCTATTATCTAGCACTTGAAGCGCTCTTGCTCGAGGGGTTCCTCTGGCACGATAAAATCTTCGTCGCCGAGGCTCATGTCGTCCTCGGGGAGTGGGGGAAAGTTGTTGTCCTCCAAGTCTTCGTTCCCTGCTTGCTCGTTGGGATCAATTTGCCCGTCCTCCCGATCGTCCTGTTCGGATGTTGGCTCGATGGGTCTTCTTGGTCTTCGCCGTTCTACAAAGTATCATTGTCTTCGGTGCTGGTATTGATGTTCTTACCACGACGTGATTTAGAGCGGTGCCGCTGACGTCGACGTTTCGGTGGTATCTTAGGAGGTTCGTCCACGACTGGGTTTTTCTCATAATCACCGTCGCCATTTTTAGGTGTATCCACCATGTATAAGTCATATGAGGAGGTGGCCGTCCAACGTCCGATGACCGGCGGGTTTTAGGCTTGCTCCTCTCTGGCATCGTCGTCCATACCGGCGATGTCTTCAAAGGAGTAATCAAGCATGCCGGTTAAATCCTCGACAGTGGCTATGAAGTGGGTGGTGGGTGGGAAGTAAAATTCCCTATTTCTAGCCCCTAGTCCTGGCTGGGCGTGATTCAGAAGCGGTTCCTCTGTGATGATGAGGGATCGCATTAGGTCCAAAGCCTCGTTTAAAAGCGATGTCTGGATGGGGACCGAAGTTCCCTGGCCAAACTTGCGTGACACTGATTTCAAGGGTTTAGAACTAAATTTCGGAGGAGAGCTTGGCTTTGTGATGACTGCCGGTGGTGCTATTCTCTCCGGATTTCCAGTATTAAGCTCTATAGTTGCAAAGAGTCCGGTAGGCTCTAGGCTCCCGTCTTCGGACCTGGTGACGCGCTCCGGATCTAAGGCCGGGGCGGTGGTTGAGACCACGAACCCTTCGAAGATCAAGTCTCCTCTGATATTAGTGATATAGTTTAGATTTCCAAAACCGATCTGGTGACCAGTGGCGTAGCTGTCGATCTGCTCTAGATGACCAACCGAGTTAGCCCGCAGTGCAAAACCACCAAATACAAAGATCTGACCGGGGAGAAAAATCTCCTTTGCGGCAGCGTTGTTGTATATGATTGATGGACCCATCGAGCCTTTCGATGACGGCACAGTGGAACTCTCAATGAAAGCACCAATGTCGGTGTCAAAACCGGCAGATCTCGAGTCGGGGGTCCCGAACTATGCGTCTAAGGATCGAAGGTAACAGAAGGCAGGAAACACAGTGTTTACCCAGGTTCGGACCCTCTTGATGGAGGTAATACCCTACTTCCTGCTTGATTGACTTTGATGGGTATAAGTGTTACAAGAGTTGATCTACCATGAGATCGTAATGGCTAAACCCTTAATGTCTAGCCTATATGATTATGATTGCCTCTACGGACTAAACCCTCCGGTTTATATAGACACCGGAGGGGGCTGGGGTTGTACAGAGTCGGTTTATAGAGAAAGGAATGTTCATATCTGCACCCTGAGCTTGCCTTCCACGCCAAGGAGAGTCCTATCCAGACACGAGGGGAGGTCTTCTATCTTGTATCTTCATGGCCCATCTGCCCGGCCCATGTCACATAGCCCGGACACCCGAGGACCCCATAATCTAGGACTCCCTCGGGCCACCTAGGTGCCCACTAGGCACCAGGGCGCGCCTGCCCCCTTGGCGGGCCCTGGTTGGTAGTGGGGGCTCTGGCCCACCTCCGGTGCCCATCTTCTGGTACATAAGGTCTTCTGACCTAGAAAAAAAAAGGAGAGGACTTTCGGGATGGAGTGCCACCTCCTTGAGGCGGAAGTTGGGCAGGAGCACTTTTTCTCTCCGACGAAGCGATTCTGCCGGGGACACTTCCCTCCGGGAGGGGTAAATCGAAGCCATCATCATCACCAGCAACCCTCTCACCTTAGGAGGATCAATCTTCATTAACATCTTCACCAGCACCATCTCATCTCAAAACCCTAGTTCATCTCTTGTGTTCAATCTTGTATCAAAACTTAGATTGTTACCTGTGGGTGACTAGTAGTGTTGATTACATCTTGTAGTTGATGCTAGTTGGTCTATTTGGTGGAAGATTATATGTTCATATCCATTATGATATTTATTACTCCTCTGAGCTTGAGCATGAAGATGATTTGTGAGTAGTTGCTTTTTTCCTGAGGACATGAAAGAAGTCATGTTGCAAGTAATCATGTGAATTTGGTATTCTTTGAATAATTTGATGATATGTATGTTGTTATTCCCTTAGTGGTGTTATGTGAATATCGACTACATGACACTTCACTATCTTTTGGCCTAAGGGAATGCATTCTGGAGTAGTTCTTAAATGATGGGTTGCTAGAGTGATAGAAGCTTAAACCCTAGTTTATGCGCTATTCCGTAAGGGGCTGATTTGAAACCCCGTGTTTAATGCCATGGTTAGATTTTATCTTAACTCTTCTTTCGTAGTTGTGGATTATTGTGAGAGGGGTTAATTATAAGTGGGAGGCTTGTTCAGTTAAATAACAGCACCCATGCACCGGTCCGCCCACATATCAAATTATCAAAGTAGAGAACGCAAATGAAACAAACATGATATAAGTGACTAGATGAAATTCCCGTGTGTCCTCGAGAATGTTTTACTTATTATCATAGACCGTGCGGGCCTGTCCTTTGCTACAAAAAGGTTTGGGCTACCTTTCTGCAGTTTTGTTACCGTTACTATTACTTGCTCGTTACAAATTATCTTCCTAACAAACTATCTGTTACCGACAATTTCAGTGCACGCAGAAAATACCTTGTTGAAAACCGCTTGTCATTTCCTTCTGCTCCTCGTTGGGTTCAAAACTCTTACTTACCAAAAGGACTATGGTTGATCCACTGTACTTCTGGTTATCAAGAATCGTTTCTGGCGCCGTTGCCGGGGAGTGAAGCACTCTTAGTAAGGAAAATTTATATTATGTGCTGAAATTTACTATCACTTGTTACTATGGAAAACAATCTTTTGAGGTGTTTGTTCGAGGTATCTTCACCACAACCAGAAAAACAAAGAGTTTCCCCTCAACCTACTGCACCTACTGAAAATATTGGTTATGAAAATCCTTCGGGTATGATAGAGAAACTGCCAGCTAATCCTGATGCAGGACAAGGAACGGAGCATCTTGATATGCACTTGATATATGTGGATGAAATTTGTGGATTGTTCAAGCTTGCAGGTTTACCCGGAGATGAAATTAAGAAGAAGGTTTTCCCTTTATCTTTGGGGGGAAAAGCATTGACATAGTATAGGCTATGTGATGATATTGGAGCTTGGAACTGGAATCGATTGAAATTGGAATTTCACCAAAAAAATCATCACGATTCGGACTATGCCGGAGACAAGGTTGATAGAATGCCCAGTTTGGGTACTTGTCAATTTCTTGGTAGATCTCTTGTGTCTTGGTCCTTCAAGAATCAAAACTCGGTATCTTTATCCACCGTCGTAGCGGAATACATTGCTGCTGGTTCATGTTGTGCTTAGTTACTTTGGATGACCCAAACTCTTAAAGATTATGGGATATATGTGAAACATGTTCCATTGCTTTGTGATAATGAAAGTGCTATTAAGATTGCATACAATCCCATGAAACATTCTCGAACTAAGCATATTGTAGTTCGTCATCATTTCATTCAAGATCATGTTTCTAAATGTCACATCCCTAGCTTTGCCTTGCACTAGGATAGCACTTGTTTGTTGCATCATGTCTATTTTTTATTTGAAACTTGAAATGGGGATGTTTAAACCCTAGCACCAAATGGAACCCAACTAGGTTCACTCCAAAAACTTTTTCAAAGAACCCAAAATGCCCTTTGAAAATGTTCATTATTTCTGATAAAGGTGAAAACCTTTGCCAAAAATGATGAATATATTTCTATGACATTCTGGATCTTTGAAATAACTCATATTGTATTTGAATTCGAGCATTTAAATCCTATAAATATTTTTAAATGCTCTAATAATTCTGAAACTAGTTGTGGGTTGTTGGAAATAATCCAAACAGTGCCCACAATTATTTCTAGGATTTTACAAAATGGATTAGTATTTTTACTAATTCAAAACATAATAAAAGAAATGGAAAACTGAAACAAAAGGAAAAGAGAGTTTACCTGGCAGCCCACTTACCCGGCCCAACTCCTCTAGCCGGCCTAGCCTACCTGGCTCTGCCAGTCGTCCTCAACCTCGTGCCAGAGGGCATGAGGGCGTTGTCGGGGGAAATCGACACCTATGGGATCACAGGGATCCCTTCTACGGTTGGCGGGCACGGGGTTGTGGAAAGAGCGGGTCTGAGAGGAAGCACACAAATCGTTTACCCAGGTTCGGGCCGCGAGGATGCGTAAAACCCTAGTCCTGCTTTGGTGGATGTACTAAGAGTGTTCTTGTGTTCTTGAGCTAGCTACGGGGTGCAACTTCGCCCAAAAGATCCAAATCCTCCTCCTGGTCGCCTCGAGCCTCCTTTTATATGAAAAAGGGGTTGCCACAGTGGCACACAGGAGGTGGAAAGATGTACAGTGGATTAGTCTATCCTCTAGCACCATTGGACAAACGCATTTAATGCGCAGCCGACGTGCCCCTCTCACTTTATCGGGGATGGCAAGGAAGCACGTCCCAGCTATCGCCGCCACGCCTGGCTTCGACACGCATCTGAGCTGACGAGGTGTCGTGGCGCCATGTTGGCTGGCTGTTGGGCTGGCGCGGTGGTGGAGCCTTCAGGAAGACTTGCATGCCACCACGCAGGTGCTTGCTGGGTCGGTTTAGATGCCGCTCGTCACCACGCTAGCGCCCACCCAGCTGGTTGAGCTAGCAGCTGCTTGGGTATGGTGCTGGAGCTTTGGCAGATGCGGGCCTGGCTGCGGCCCTGCTGGTGTCCTCGGCAAGGGTCTTGTCAGGCCCCCGGCCAGGGTCTGGCCGTGGCGTCACGGTCGTCCCTGGTAAGGATCTTGCCGGGGGGTCATCGTCTTCTGGTCCTCATCTGATCTTGCGTGTTCATGATCTTGACAAAGATCTGCATGTCACCACGAAGGTGCCTCCCGAGCCTTGGTTCCAATGTAGTCGTTGGCGGTGTTTGGAACTCCTGGGCTCAAGGGTGGCTCGCTCTGCTGGTGTTGGGCAAGTTGCCCTCGCAAAGCTCTTGCCGGGGCCACGGAGGTCGTCCCGGTAAGGGTCTTGCCGGGGGAGTCCACCTTGCTCCTTTGTTCTTCAGTGTTTCTGGCCTTGGCATTGCTTTGTTTGTCTTATGCTTCAGTTTCCCTCTGGCTTCCCTCCTCTGCCTTGTTAACTGTGGCCGCGGGCGTGGCTCTGACTGCCCGTGCACAAGTAAAGGGGTCAAAAGGAGATCCCCTACTTTTGTACACTGGCAGGAGCCCCCGGGCCTGGGCCACACATAAGTGCGCCGTGTTGTTGGGCAAGGCCCAGAACGCTGTGCGGGCAGGTGGGGCGGATTTTACCGCAATAACTTCTCGTCCGCTGCGATTCCCCACGACCTGGGTTGAACGCGCGACATGGAGGGGCGTGCGTGATGTGGGGGTCTTGCGTGGGGCGGTTTCAGGATGCATGCGTCACATCATGGTTAATGGGAAAAGAGGCGGCTCGCGCCTTCCCCGTAAAAAGAGGTAGGTGCAGAGGTGCGGCTCATTTACTTGGGCGGACTCGGGTCGTGGTCTTTAAGGCATCAGTGCTCCACGATCACGGGGTGGGGAACGGTCGTCCGACCCGTCCCTTCGATTTTGTTTGCTCGCCACGTGTCCCCTGTGCAGGTGGCAGGCAGTGGAGGTGATAAGGACATCAATACAATTGTTACACCCACAGCCCCTGCTGCTATACATACTGGACCAATTACTAGAGCTCGTGCACGCCAACTAAATTACCAGGTACTTTCGTTTCTTGGTAATGATTCTAATGTGCATGAGAATATGATGCTGCCTAAATTGGATACATTTGTTTTGCTTACAAATGAAGGGCCTAGCTTGGAGAAGGATGAACATTGGAGCAAGAACAAGCATGGAGATGATGGCATGCGCAAGGGGAACAAGAACGGAGTTACAAGTGATGATTTCAGGACTTTGAAGCCACCATAATGGGTGCATGAAGCCTTGGACGAAATATACAAGATGCCACTTCATAAATTTCGTCCCGAGGCTATTTTAGGTGCTGCGTCACCTTATTATTGGGCCAGGCCCATGTAATTTCGAAATACATAAGTATAGGCTATTTTTAGAGTACGTATGTGTGGGGAAACAAGAGATAGGGTTGATTTCGGACCCCTCCACCAAGGGCCACGAAATTCCCCCCCTCTTCCTCCAGATATACAGCCCTTAGGGCATCGTTTAGACTTCGGGTTTTGTTTAGATTGAAGTTCGCCATAGCTGCAACTTCGCGTACTTCGTTTGTGTTCAACGACCAGACAAAGGCGTCACAGAACCCCACCTTGATCAATAAAGCTTTCCTCTTATATTCGCTATATCCATATTGCAATCTTAGATTCTTGCTTGTTCTTCGTTTGCTCGCAGGAATCAGACCCTCGTGGTCAGGTTGATCGTGCTCCGGCGTGGTCAATAACCTCTCGGAGTTGGTTTAGTGATTGCTAAGGCACGACGTCGTCGCACGTTCGTAGTCGGATCGTCAAAGTCGACTTCCACCAAAGCGAAAATCCATCATCTCATCGAAAGACGGGACACCTCCGCCTATATCAAGTGGTATCAGATTTCCAGGTTGCTCGGTGAGATTTTACAGTTTTTCGTAGTTTAGATCGAGTTTGTTCTTCATACTTACAGTCTACGGAAAAGCCACAAAAAAATTAGGGTTAGTTCATCATATCCGAACCAATCTGAGCCTTTGCATAATCTTTTTAGGGTTTTGCTTTGTTGAATTTGCGGTTGCATCATCGTGTCTAGTTGCTGGTCTTAGAGTCTAGTCTTTTAGAGTTTCGAGTTCTGGTCATAAGTTGTCACGCCGCCGCCGCACCATCACCATCGCCCCTGCCATCTACCACCACCGCTTATCCGCCACCGCTCTGAATCCGTATCCATATACCACCACCAATCCGTATCCATATACCACCACCGATCCATATCCATATATTACCACCGCTGCCATATACCACCACCATATATCCACCACCAATCCGAGTTCCTTGCATATTAGGTGTGTTTTTGAGATCCATCTAGATTCCGATTCGTGTTTCCTTGCCTGATGAGGACATGACTACCTTGGATACGACCAAAAATATTGCATACATGCATATTTGTCAGGTGATTTCTAGTGCAAACTATTCAATGATCTATTTATGTTATCCAGAACAAAAATACTTCACACACTTTTGTGTTTTGTCTAATTGCAGGTGTATGTGATATTTGTACAATTCACATATGAAGATAAGCGAGAAAGAGATGTTTAAGTGCTGTTCAAAAAGTTCTTTCACGTCACTTTTGGGCCAAGAGAAGATAGAGTCCAAGTCTCTCACGTTCTGGATTCAGATTCGGACTACACAGACATACCTGACTCAAAACGCCAACAACTTTTTCATACGGACTCCGAATTGGGTGATTCTTTTTTTGTTGGATTCTAGATTTCGTGCTCTTTGCAGCCCAATTGGATTCACCTTCAAATTCGTCCGGAGCGTTGAGATATAGACGAAACAATCAGACGCTGTAGCAGAATCCGAGTCAAACAACAAGTCCAAAGGTGTTGCATCACCTCCACTTGGGCCCATTGGCCTTGTACGACCTAGGGTTAGTTTTAGGCTGCCTTGGGACATCCTCCCACCTCCTAGGCCACCACCCCTTGCTCCTATATAAGTAGATCTATCTAGTAGCTTTTCCCTTGGGATTTGTTTAGTTAAATGTTAGCCATTGCAACTTCGTGTACTTTGTTTGTGTCCAACGACCAGACCAAGACCGTTTACGGATCCCCACCTTTATCAATACTTCATCTATATTCGCAATATTCAGATTGTTTTATCATATTCTTGCTTGTTCTTCGATTGCTTGCAGGAATAGACCTTCGTGGTCAGGTTGATTGTGCTCTGGCGTGGTCAATAACCTCTCGGAGTTGGTTTAGCGATTGCTAAGGCGCAACGTCGTGCACGTTTGTAGTCAAATCGTCAAAGTCGTCTCCACCAAATCGATAGTTATCATCTCATCGAAAGATCGGGACACCCCTGCCTCTATCATTGCCGGAGTAGGTTTCAAAAAAAAAAGAGTCCAGAAACCACCCTCCGTTTAGGCCCAAAATTTTTCGAAAACGCATTTTTCGAAAAAAATTCTGGCTATCCTATTTTTAGGTGTTTCTGAGTGTTTTGAGACAGGTGCCATTATAGGAAGTTTTTTTTGACCCGTTTCAAGTTTTTGGGTCCGGGCAGTCGAAAAAACGGAAAAAAAAATTTGGTCGAAAAAATTTCGTGCCCATCCTGTCAGTTTGACCTAGGAAGAGTTTTGAGACACTCGCCATTATAGTGATTTTTCACAAAAAAAAGAGCGAAAAAAAATTCCAGAGTGTGCTTTTTCCTTGTTTACGTGCAGTGCCGTGATTTTGTTAGTGTTCTAGGCTAGCCTAGGACCAGCACAGTACCGTCGTTGAGCGTTTATTCAACTTTGCATCTCTGAATTGATTATTGCTGACCCTTTTTGCTACCATATTATAAGCCTTCCCAGCTCCACATACATCTACGTCGTGCGTTTGACTCTCCCTGGTAATCGCTCTATCCAAGCTTTGAGAGTTTTGACTACAACGGTTGCCGATCACCGCCTGCTGCTGGGTAAGAACTGGTAAGAATTTGAGATTTGCTTGACGGGTTTGTGATACACCACAACCACTTCTTAGTAGTCTGTAGGATCATATTCTTGTGTGTTTCTATTTGCTGCTAACCATGGTAGGATCACAAGCCGATGAGACTGATTGGGAGAACCTGACGAACAAACAGCTACATGATAAATTTCAGCAAATGATGAGTGGACAGGTGCAAGATGTGCTAAACAGATTTGACGAGGCCATGGAAAAGATAGATGGCACGGAGAAGACATTGAAAACAAAGCTTGATAGCAAGTTTAATGAATTGCTCGCGCGTTTACCACCACCACCGCCGGCTGCACCTATCGCACCTTTGCAACACCAACAACAACGCATCCTTCCGAATCAGTATGGACGAGCGAAGCGTGTTCCTATTGAGGATGGCCAAACTTCTAGTGCTGCTGTTCCTGTTATTGATGCTTCTTTGGCTCCTGCTACTGCTGCTGCTGGTACCCAGGAGGATGATGAGTATGCGGGCGATTATGAGGATGAGGTTGATCAAAATCGGAACTACGTGCACCCACCAGCACCACCATCAGCAGGTCGACCTCAGGTATATATTCGTAATGGTAGGCCTGCACCACCACCTCAGGTACGAGATGATGTGCATATTCCTAAACTGAAATTGAATATTCCACCATTTGAGGGTAGATATGTTCCTGATATATATCTTACTTGGGAGTTAGAAACTGAACAACGTTTTACATGTTTACAATATCCCGAGGAGAGACGGGTTGCTGCTGCTGTTTGTGCTTTCACTAGTTTTGCATGTGTATGGTGGTCTGAACATTGTAGATTATATCCTATTCCAACTACTTGGGCTGCTTTGAAAACTGCAATGCGTACGCGTTGGGTTCCACCATATTATCAACGTGAATTGCTTCAAAAATTGCAGCATTTAAGACAAGGGAAAAATTATGTAGAAGAATATTATCAGGAATTACAAACTAGCCTGATTAGATGTGGTATTGTTGAGGAGAATGAAGCTATCCTTGCACGTTTTCTGGGTGGATTAAATAGAGAGATTCAGACCATTCTAGACTATAAGGAGTATACTAATATCACTCGTTTATTCCATCTTGCTTGTAAAGCTGAATGTGAAGTGCAGGATCGACAAGCATTGGCGCGATCTAACTTTTCTGCAGGCCGACCTTCATCATGGACACCGCGTGCATCTTCTACTTCAACTGCACCAGCACCTCAATCAGGTGCCTCCTCCAGTCGTGATACAAGAAAACAGGCACAACCACCATTATCTGCCAAGAGCGCACCTGTTGGGCCTGCACAGAGTTCTTCTTCTTCCATGGCATCAACAGGGCACACAAGTGATATTATTTGTCGTCGTTGTAAGGGAGGAGGTCATTATGCGAGAGAATGCAAATCTCCACGTGTGATGATTGCTACCGCAGATGGTGGATATGAGTCCGCTAGTGACTATGATGAGGAGACTTTGGCTCTTATTACACGTGAAGAACATGGTGGAGATGATTCTGATCATGAGACGCAATACATGGCTCCTGAAGACGCTGACAGGTATGAATGTTTAGTTGCTCAACGTGTTTTGAGTGTGCAGGTCACACAAGCTGAGCAAAATCAGAGGCACAATTTGTTCCATACCAAGGGAGTTGTGAAGGAACGTTCTGTGCGCGTCATAATAGACGGAGGGAGCTGCAACAACTTGGCTAGCACGGAGATGGTGGAGAAGCTTTCTCTCACCACAAGACCACATCCACATCCTTACTACATCCAATGGTTCAACAACAGCGGCAAGGTTAAGGTAACACGTACTGTTCGTGTGCATTTTAGTATCTCTACATATGCTGATTATGTTGATTGTGATGTGGTACCTATGCAAGCATGTTCCTTATTACTTGCTAGACCATGGCAATTTGATAAAAACTCTGTACACCATGGTAGAAACAATCACTATACTCTTGTTCATAAGGATAAAAATATTACTTTGCTTCCTATGACTCCTGATTCCATTTTGAAAGATGATATTAATAGAGCTAATAAAGCAAAACAGGAGAAGAATAAGAGTGAAAATCAGATTGTGGCAAAAGAATTTGAGCAACAAATGAAGCCTAATGATAAACCATCTAGTGTTGCTTCTGAAATGAAATTGAAAAGTGCATGTTTATTTGCCACCAAATCTGATATTGATGAGCTAGATTTCAGCAAATCTGTTTGCTATGCTTTTGTGTGCAAAGAGGCATTATTTTCATTCGAGGACGTGCCTTCCTCTTTGCCTCCTGCTGTCACTAACATTTTGCAGGAGTTCGCTGACGTCTTTCCACAAGACGTGCCACCGGGATTACCGCCTATTCGAGGGATTGAGCATCAGATTGACTTAATTCCTAGTGCTTCACTCCCAAACCATGCACCATACCGTACCAATCCAGAGGAGACGAAGGAGATTATGCGTCAAGTACAAGAGCTTCTCGACAAAGGGTATATACGCGAATCCCTTAGTCCTTGTGTTGTTCCTATTATTCTAGTGCCGAAAAAGGATGGTACATCACGTATGTGTGTTGATTGTAGAGGCATTAATAATATTACTATTCGTTATCGTCATCCTATTCCTAGGCTCGATGATATGCTTGATGAATTGAGTGGCTCTACAATATTCTCCAAAGTTGATTTGCGTAGTGGATACCATCAAATTCGTATGAAATTGGGAGATGAATGGAAAACAGCATTTAAAACTAAGTTTGGATTATATGAGTGGTTAGTCATGCCTTTTGGGTTAACTAATGCACCTAGTACTTTCATGAGATTAATGAACGAAGTTTTACGTGCTTTCATTGGACGATTTGTGGTAGTTTACTTTGATGACATATTGATTTATAGCAGATCTTTGGAAGAACATTTGGAACATTTACGTGTTGTTTTTATTGCTCTACGTGATGCACGTTTGTTTGGTAACCTTGGGAAGTGCACCTTTTGCACCGACCGAGTATCTTTTCTTGGCTATGTTGTTAATCCACAGGGAATTGAAGTTGATAAAGCCAAGATTGAAGCTATTGAGAGTTGGCCGCAGCCCAAAACGGTCACACAAGTGAGGAGTTTTCTTGGCCTCGCTGGATTCTATAGGCGTTTTGTGAGAGATTTCAGCACCATTGCTGCACCTCTCAATGAGCTTACAAAGAAAGATGTGCCTTTTCTTTGGGGTACCGCACAGGAAGAAGCCTTCTCGGTATTGAAAGATAAGTTGACGCATGCTCCTTTACTTCAACTCCCTGATTTTAAAAAGACTTTTGAGCTTGAATGTGATGCTAGTGGAATTGGATTAGGCGGTGTGTTATTACAAGATGGCAAACCTGTTGCATAATTTTCTGAAAAATCGAGTGGGCCTAGTCCGAATTATTCTACTCATGATAAAGAATTATATGCTCTTGTTCGGACTTTAGAAACATGGCAACATTATTTATGGCCCAAAGAATTTGTTATACATTCTGATCATGAATCTTTGAAACATATTAAAAGTCAAGCTAAACTGAATCGTAGACATGCTAAATGGGTTGAATTCATTGAGACTTTTCCTTATGTCATTAAACACAAGAAGGGAAAAGAAAATGTTATTGCTGATGCATTCTCTCGCCGCTATACTATGCTTTCACAACTTGACTTCAAAATATTTGGTTTGGAGACCATCAAAGATCAATATGTGCATGATGCTGATTTTAAAGATGTAATGCAGAATTGTAAAGATGGAAGAATGTGGAACAAGTTCGTCGTTAACGATGGATTTGTGTTTCGTGCTAACAAGCTATGCATTCCAGCTAGCTCCGTTCGTCTTTTGTTGTTGCAGGAGGCGCATGGAGGAGGATTAATGGGACACTTTGGCATGAAGAAGAAGGAGGACGTACTTGCTACACATTTCTTTTGGCCAAAGATGAGACGGGATGTTGAGCGTTTTATTGCTCGCTGCACTACATGTCAAAAAGCTAAGTCACGACTCAATCCTCATGGTTTATATATGCCTTTGCCTGTACCTAGTGTTCCTTGGGACGATATATCTATGGACTTTGTTTTAGGTTTACCTCGAACAAAGAAGGGGAGGGATAGCATATTTGTTGTCGTGGATAGATTCTCGAAAATGGCACACTTTATACCATGTCATAAAAGCGATGATGCTGTTAATGTTGCTGATTTGTTCTTTCGTGAAATTATTCGCTTGCATGGTGTGCCAAATACTATTGTTTCAGATCGTGATACTAAATTTCTTAGCCACTTTTGGAGATGTTTGTGGGCTAAGTTGGGGACTAAACTGCTTTTTAGTACTACTTGTCACCCCCAAACGGATGGACAAACTGAAGTAGTCAATAGAACGTTGTCTACTATGCTTAGGGCTGTTTTGAAGAATAATAAGAAATGTGGGAGGAATGCTTGCCTCATATTGAATTTGCTTATAATCGTTCATTGCATTCTACTACTAAGATGTGCCCTTTTGAAGTTGTGTATGGTTTCCTACCTCGTGCACCTATTGATTTGTTGCCTCTTCCATCTTCGGAGAAGGTTAATTTTGATGCTAAACAACGTGCTGAATTGATTTTAAAAATGCATGAGTTAACTAAGGAAAACATTGAGCGTATGAATGCTAAATATAAACTTGCTGGAGATAAGGGTAGAAGACATGTTGTGTTTGCACCTGGAGATCTTGTTTGGTTACATTTGCGTAAGGATAGATTTCCTGATTTGCGCAAATCAAAGTTAATGCCAAGTGCTGATGGTCCCTTTAAGGTGTTAGAGAAAATAAATGATAATGCATATAAACTTGAGCTGCCTGCAGATTTTGGGGTTAGTCCCACTTTTAACATTGCAGATTTGAAGCCTTATTTGGGTGAGGAAGATGAACTTCCGTCGAGCACGACTTCATTTCAAGAAGGGGAGGATGATGAGGACATCAATACAATTGTTACACCCACAGCCCCTGCTGCTATACATACTGGACCAATTACTAGAGCTCGTGCACGCCAACTAAATTACCAGGTACTTTTGTTTCTTGGTAATGATTCTAATGTTCATGAGAATATGATGCTGCCTAAATTGGATACATTTGTTTTGCTTACAAATGAAGGGCCTAGCTTGGAGAAGGATGAACATTGGAGCAAGAACAAGCATGGAGATGATGGCATGCGCAAGGGGAACAAGAACGGAGTTACAAGTGATGATTTCAGGACTTTGAAGCCACCATAATGGGTGCATGAAGCCTTGGACGAAATATACAAGATGCCACTTCATAAATTTCGTCCCGAGGCTATTTTAGGTGCTGCGTCACCTTATTATTGGGCCAGGCCCATGTAATTTCGAAATACATAAGTATAGGCTATTTTTAGAGTCCGTATGTGTGGGGAAACAAGAGATAGGGTTGATTTCGGACCCCTCCACCAAGCGCCACGAAATTCCCCCCTCTTCCTCCATATATACAGCCCTTAGGGCATCGTTTAGACTTTGGGTTTTGTTTAGATTAAAAGTTCGCCATAGCTACAACTTCGCGTACTTCGTTTGTGTTCAACGACCAGACAAAGGCGTCACAGAACCCCACCTTGATCAATAAAGCTTTCATCTTATATTCGCAATATCCAAATTGCAATATCAGTTTCTTGCTTGTTCTTCGTTTGCTCGCAGGAAACAGACCCTCGTGGTCAGGTTGATCGAGCTCCGGCGTGGTCAATAACCTCTCGGAGTTGGTTTAGCGATTGCTAAGGCGCGACGTCCTCGCACGTTCATAGTCGGATCGTCAAAGTCGACTTCCACCAAAGTGAAAATCCATCATCTCATCGAAAGACGGGACACCTCCGCCTATATCAGGAGGCGAGAAACCGGGCCGTCGCTGATTGGGGCAGCGGGTCGGTCCCGATCCCCTCGCCCCCGATGGCCGGATTGGCCAAGTGGGGTGGCTGAGCCCTGACCCCGCTCCTTTATAAGGAGGGGGAGGGGGATGGCATCCCACATCCTTTCATCATTCGTCTCCATTCACCTCGGCTCCTTTCTTCCATCTGCGATGGCGAGAGGAGGCGTCGGCCCTTCGACGGTGGCGGCAAGGGTTGCTGCTCGTCCCTCCTTCCCAAGAGCTCATGGCGGCGGGGCCGGCCACGAGAGGAAGGGGGAGGGACAAGGCTGAGGTCGCCGTGGTTCTCGAGGGAGAGGGGGATGGGGCGGCGCATCGGCCTCGCCTCCGCCAGCGATGCCTCCCCCGATGGAGGGCCACGTCGGGGACCAGCCCCGCGAGTTCATCATTAGGCTACGCCGGCCACCGCATCGCCGCCTCCATCTCCCTACCCCATTTGCTCAGGAGATGGAGCTCAATCCACCCTAGACCCTCAGGTTGCACATGAGGGGTTGCGGGAACGGCAGCACGCGGGTCGACGTCGACTTCCCCGCTCCTCACGTCATGTATCTCCGTCGCGGATGGAAGATGTTCGCTCGCGTCCATAGCCTGACGGTGGGGCTTGTCCTCTACTTCAAGTTAATGGAGGGTAGCCTGCTCTCCGTAAGGGTGTTTGGAGATCTCGGTACTCGCCTAAAGTGCTGCGTTGAGAGCTCCTCCGATGATCAAGATTCCTCTTCAAGCGGGAGCAATGAGGAGGGTAGCGACAGGGACGACGAGAGCGTCGAGCCAGGTCACGTCAACCTTGTCTCCGACTAATCGCGTCGCCCCTCCCTACATCGTGCAGTTTGCCGAGGGCCTTCCTCGCCAAGCTCTCCATTGGCGCGTCCCCCGTCGCCTCCTTGGGCGGCTGGCGTAGGAGGGTTGGCGAAGGCGAATAAGGCGAGTGGCGTCTGTTAAGTCAGAGTACGCGGGCATCGACGCCTTCATCCCGTATTGTCGGCCCGCTGCCTCATCTTCCAGCTCCCCTCCCGGCACTGGGACGTTCTCTTGGTGCCTTCTGCTCCTCGCACCTTGCCTAGGCACTCTTTTTACCCTCCTTCTATCTTGTTCCACCTTCTAAGGACAGGGTCAAGAAAGGGATTACGGGCATCTTATCTCTTTTTAGTTTGTAAGCCTGCGGGCACTTGTTAGATTTAAAATTTGTAATCCCCTTGCTCATGTTTTTCCTCCCTTATGAATTGTACATGTATGGGACGTTTTTAATGAAAAGTGGTGCCTGCCGGGTTCTTTGTGCGTGAGCGAGGCTCGTGCCAAGGAATGAATCCTTGTTATTTTTAAGATAAACACTGACGCCCGGCAATAGGCCTTAACGTCCTCTTGCTTTTGCCGACCATCCTCACACTCTTGGTGGAGGCAAGGGCGAGGTAGAGTTAGGCCCCTCGTTCATTTCCTCGCCGCCGCGGCTATGACCCGGTTCCGACCAAGGGACTTGTGTACAGGAAAAAAGGGGGAGCACGGTGGTAAAGGGGCAAAACGAGGTTTCATACGCCCCAATCTTCATACGGAAATACACAATGGAGGATGAAAGACTTATCTGAATCAACAGCCCCCTGTAGCCTTGGCTTGCCACGGTTCGGTTCTTGTATCTACAGCCCCCGGCAACCTTGGCTTGCCAAGGCTGGAGCTCCAGCTTGTTCTCTCTCTTCCAAACAGCTTAGCAGAAATGTCAAAGTACCCTGCGAACCAAAGAGGATGGAAAGGAATAGAGGAACGCACACTCGACCTCTATGCTAGGGGTTAGTCGCTGCTAAGCACTATAAACCCTAACCGAGGGAGAGACTTAACCTAGCATGCATGCTAAAACTTAGGGCGCCGGCGCTTCATTTATTTATGCTCAGGGTCTGCGCCTAGCTTTGTACAAAGGGTTACATGCCTTGTCGGCAAGGCTTGTACAGAAGGTGGTTTGCCGGGGGGCCCGGCAACCGTGCCTTATGGGTAAAACTTGCGAAGATGTTCGATGTTCCAGGAGTTACTTACTGGAACAGCATCTTCAGTCTCCATGCGGACTACATCGGGCCTTGTGACTCGTATTACCCGATAAGGGCCTTCCCACTTCGGCGTCAACTTGTTGGAATTCTTGGCCGATTGAACGCGCCAAAGAACAAGGTCACCTTCCTCAAAGCTTCGGGCATGAACCCTGCGGCTATGGTAGTGGCGCAAGGCTTGTTGGTAGCGTGATTCTCTCATAGCCGCCCGAAGATGATCTTCTTCAAGGAGCGTTGCGTCATCTTGCCGCAATTGCTCTTGCTCAAGCTCATCATAAGTGAGCACTCGAGGTGACCCGTATGTGAGTTCCGTGGGGAGAACTGCTTCTGCCCCGTATAACAGGGCAAAGGGTGTCTGGCCGATGGCTCAACTTGGCATCGTTCTGATCGACCAAAGAACCGCCGGCAACTCATCAAACCAGTGCCTTCCGCTCTTGTGCAGCTTTTCAAAACTCTGTGTTCTCAGGCCTCGCAGTACTTCAGCATTTTGCCCTCTCTGCTTGGCCGTTGCTCCATGGGTGTGCCACTGAAGCAAAGCAAACTTTGCTGCCGAGGTGTTGGATGTACTGCATGAAGGTGTGGCTTGTGAACTGCGTGTCGTTGTCGGTGATGACCCTATTGGGAACACCAAAATGGCAGAGTAGCCCCTTGAAGAACTTGACGGTTGACTGTGCTGTCACCTTTCTCACTGACTCCACCTTCGGTCACTTTGTGAACTTGTTGATTGCAACGTACAAGTACTCAAAGCCCCCGACAACGCGGGGGAAAGGGCCCAGTATGTCGAGACCCAAGACGAGAATGGCCAGGAGAGAGGAATTGTTTGAAGGGCTTGAGCTGGTTGATGAATCTCCTTCGAATGGAACTGACACGCCTCACACTCTGTTACTAGTGCCGTTGCATCTTGGAGGGCGGTGGGCCAGAAGAAACCTTGCCGGAACGCCTTGCCGGCAAGGGCCCTCGACCATATGTGGGAGCCACATATGCCTCAGTGTATCTCTGCCAACAGCTCCAGTCCTTCCTCCCAGGAATGTATTTCAATTTCACACCGTTCGGCCTTTTCCTGTACAGGACGTCATCGACAAACTGATACATAGTAGACTGACGAGCTACTTTCTCCACTTCTTCCTGCTCCTTAATAAGTTCCCCTGTTTGGAGGAATCGGACGGTATGATGTACCCATGCCGGAGCCTGGGGCTCGAGAGCAAGGACCAAAGGCATTTCCCCTACCATGGGAGCGGCCAACTCTACGGCTAGGGCTTGAGGCCTTGCCGGAGTCGGCTGCTCCATGGCAGGCTCAGTATCCATGGCAACATCCTTGCCGGCGGCCCCAGGGGGCTCGGCGGGAAAGTACTTGCCGGGGCCTGATTTCCTCCGCTTGTTCTGCTCTATTGACGGTTCAATGGATGGTTGAGTTAACCAAAGCAAAAAAGTACCTGGTTCCATAGGTAATTTAAAGGCAGCGCGCTTCGACAGGTAGTCGGTGATGTCGTTCTCCACCCGGGGAATGTGCTCTGCTTGTATCTCATCAAAGCGCTCCTACAGCTTCCTCACCTCATCTACGTAGGCCTCCATCAACGGGCTCTGATAATCTTTGTTGACTTGCCTGACGACAAGCTGCGAATCACCCCTGACGATGAGCTTCTTAACCCCGAGGTCCGTCGTGATCCTGAGACCGGCAAGCAACCCCTTGTATTCAGCAGTGTTGTTTGTGGACATCTCCCTGGGGAACCGCATCTGGATTATATACTTGAGGTGCTCTCCGGTGGGTGCGACAAGCAGCAGACCAGCACCGGCGCCTTGCAGCGAGAAAGCCCCATCAAATTACATGATCCAGTTGCGACTTGCCGCCTCGCCGGGAAGAATGGCCTCCTGGATCTCTTCGTCGGGTGTTGAGGTCCATTTCGCAATGAACTCCGCCAAGACTCTGCTCTTGATTGTCGAAGTACTTTCAAACTTCAAACCAAAGCTTGACAACTCCAAGGCCCACTCCACGATCCTCCTGGTCACGTTCATGTTATGTAGTATCCGTTGCAGCGACGGTGATTTCATGTGCCTGGAAGTAATGACGCAGCTTCCTCGAGGCCATAAGGAGGCCGAATAGCAATTTCTGCACACCGGAGTACCTTGACCTAGCCCCATGCAAGAGGTAGCTGACAAAGTAAACCGGTTGCTGCATCATCTTCTTCGTCCGCACCACTTCATCTAGTGGCATGGGACCTGTCCCGACGGCGTCAGACTCTGCTAGGGGCCTTGCCTCGGTGGCGCTAGGGCCTGCCAGGGGAATCTCTGGCTTGCCATCTGCCATCCCCACCGTTGCCACTGCCTCTTCGTCGACCTCCCTCTGCGCCACTAGTGCGGCGCTGACCACTTGATTCGTTGCCGCCAGATACAGTAGCAACGGCTCTTGTGGTTTAGGCGCAACTAGTATCGGTGTAGATGAGAGGTATTTCTTCAAATCCTGCAGCGCTGCCTCGGCCTCGGGGGTCCACTCCATTGAGCCTGCCTTTTTGAAGATTTTGAAAAAGGGAAGGGAACGCTCAGCAGACTGGCAGATGAATCTGCTCATGGCGGCAACGCAGCCAGAACACGAGAAGTTTGCCGGATGGAACGCCAAAGACACACTTCGCAGGGTTCAACTTGAGGTTGATCTTGTGTAGGTTGGCAAACGTCTCTTCTAAGTCTTGCACAAGAGTTGCCTTGTCCTTGGTTTCGACCACTATGTCATCCATATAAGCTTCCATATTTCTATGTAGTTGGGGTTCAAAACCAATTTGGACTGCTCTTGCAAACGTTGAGCCAGCACTCTTCCACCCGAAAGGCATCCGTAAAAAGCAATACGTACCACATGGGGTGATGAATGGTGGTAGCCCGAGTAAGCGTCGAGGAATGATAACAGATCACACCCGGCCGTGGAGTCGACAATCTGGTTGATGTGCGGCAACGCAAAGGGGTCCCTAGGACAAGCCTTATTGATATCTGTGTAGTCATTACACATCCTCTATTGGGGAACGTAGTAATTTCAAAAAAAATCCTACGCACACACAGGATCATGGTGATGCATAGCAACTAGAGGGGAGAGTGTTGTCTACATACCCTTGTAGACCGAAAGCAGAAGCGTTAGCACAACGCGGATGATGTACTCGTGCGTCTTCACGATCCGACCGATCCAAGTACCGAACGTACGACACCTCTGAGTTCAGCACACGTTTAGCTCGATGGCGTCCCAAGAACTCCAATCCAGCAGAGCTTCATGGGAGAGTTCCATCAGCACGACGGTGTGGTGACGGTTATGATGTTGCTACCGATGCAGGGCTTCGCCTAAGCACTTCTACGATATGATCAAGGTGGAATATGGTGGAGGGGGGCACCGCCCACGGCTAAGAGATCAAGAGATCAATTGTTGTGTCTACAGCTGCCCCCTGCTCCTGTATATAAAGGACTAGGGGGAGGAGGAGGCCAGCCAGGGGAGGGCGCACTAGGGAGGAGTCCTACTCCCACCGGGAGTAGGACTCCCTCTTTTCCTAGTTGGAGTAGGAGGGGGAAAGGAAGCGAAGGAGAGAGAGGAAGGAAAGGGGGCGCCGCCCCCTCCTTGTCCAATTCGGACTAGAGGGGGAGGGGCATGTGGCCTGCCCTAGCCACCCCTCCTCTTCTCCACTAAGGCCCATCTTGGCCCATTAAACTCCCCAGGGGGGTCCGGTAACCCCCCGGTACTCTGGTATATGTCCGAAACTCCTTGAAACCATTCCGGTGTCTGAACATAGTCGTCCAATATATTGATCTTTATGTCTTAACCATTTTGAGACTCCTCATCATGTCCATGATCATATTCGAGACTCCGAACTACCTTCGGTACATCAACACACAAAAACTCGTAATACAATCGTCACCGAAACTTTAAGCATGCGGACCCTACGGGTTCGAGAACTATGTAGACATGACTGAGACATGTCTCCGGTCAATAACCAATAGCGGAACCTGGATGCTCATATTGGCTCCTACATATTCTACGGAGATCTTTATCGGTCAAACCGCATAACAACATACATTGTTCCCTTTGTCATCGGTATGTTACTTGCCCGAGATTCGATCGTCGGTATCTCAATACCTAGTTGATGAGGACATCAATACCATTGTTACACCCACAGCCCCTACTGTTACATATACTGGACCAATTACTAGAGCTCGCGCACACCAATTAAATTACCAGGTACTTTCGTTTCTTGGTAATGATTCTAATGTTCATGAGATTATGATGCTGCCTAAATTGGATACATTTGTTTTGCTTACAAATGAAGGGCCTAGCTTGGAGAAGGATGAACATTGGAGCAAGAACACGCATGGAGTTGATGGCATGCGCAAGGGGATCAAGAACGGAGTTACAAGTGATGATTTCAGGACTTTGAAGCCGCCATAAGGAGTGCATGAAGCCTAGGACAAAATATACAAGATGCCACTTCATAATATTCGTCCATAGGCTATTCTAGGTGCTGCGTCACCTTATTAATGGGCCAGGCCCATGAAATTTCGAAATACTTAAGTATAGGCTATTTTTAGAGTCCGTATGTGTGGGGAAACAAGAGATAGGGTTGGTTTCGGACCCCACCCTCAAGGGCCACGAAATTCCCCCCTCTTCCTCCATATATACAACCCTTAGGGCGTCGTTTAGACTTTGGGTTTTGTTTAGATTAAAAGTTCGCCATAGCTGCAACTTCGCGTACTTCGTTTGTGTCCAACGACCAGACCAAGACGTCACAGAACCCCACCTTGATCAATAAAGCTTTCATCTTATATTCGCAATATCCCGATTGCAATCTCAATTTCTTGCTTGTTCTTTGTTTGCTCGCAGGAAACAGACCCTCGTGGTCAGGTTGATCGTGCTCTGGCGTGGTCAATAACCCTCGGAAGTTGGTTTAGCGATTGCTAAGGCGCGACGTCTCGCACGTTCGTAGTCGGATTGTCAAGGTCGACTCCCACAGAAAACGATAGCCACCATCTCATCGAAACATCAGGACACCTTAGCCTCTATCAAGTGGTATCAGATTTCCAGGTTGCTCGGTGAGATTTTACAGTTTTTCGTAGATTAGATCGAGTCTGTTCTTCATACCTACAGTCCACGAAAAAGCCAGAAAAAAAAATTAGGGTTAGTTCATCATATCCGAACCAATCTGAGCCTTTGCATAATCTTTTTAGGGTTTTTGCTTTGTTGAATTTGCGGTTGCATCGTCGTGTCAAGTTGCTGGTCTTAGAGTCTAGTCTTTTAGAGTTTCGAGTTCTGGTCATAAGTTGTCACGCCGCCGCCGCACCATCATCATCGCCCATCTACCACTTTTGCTTATCCGCCACCGCTCTGAATCCATATCCATATACCACCACCAATCCGTATCCATATACCACACCAATCTGTATCCATATACCACCACCGCTACCATATACCACCACCGCTGCCATATACCACAACCATATATCCACCACCAATCTGAGTTCTTCTCATATTAGGGTTGTTCTTGAGATCAATCTAAATTCTGATTCGTGTTTCCTTGCCTGCGTAGGTCTCGGGAAAAAAAAGAGTCTGGAGACCCCCGGGCAGTTTTTAGGCCAAAATTTTCACGGGCAAATTTTTTCCCTATCCTATTTTTAGGCTTTTCTCAGTCTTTTGAGCCACGTGCCATCATAGTGATTTTTTGTCGCACTTTTTCGTCGTCGCTGCCCTGATTTCCGAAAAAAAAGTGAAAAAAAATTCCGTGCCCATCCTATCAGTTTGACGAGGGAAGAATTTTGAGACACTCGCCATTATAGTGATTTTTCAAAAAAATAGAGGAGCGCAAAAAAAAGAGCGAAAAAAAAGAGTTGCAGAGTGTGCTTTTCCCTTATTTACGTGCAGCGCCGTGATTTTGTTAGTGTTCTAGGCTCGCGTCTCTAGCACGGTCTAGCCTAGGACCAGCACAGTACCGTCGTTGAGCATTTATTCAACTTCGCATCTCTGAATTGATTATTGCTGACCCTTTTTGCTACCATACTATATGCCTTCCCAGCTCCACCTACATCTACGTCGTGCGTTTGACTCTCCCTGGCAATCACTCTATCCAAGCTTTTGAGAGTTTTGACTACAACGGTTGCCGATCACCGCCTGCTGCTGGGTAAGAACTGGTAAGAATTTGAGATTTGCTTGACGAATTTGTGACACCCGCCACCACCACCACTTGTTAGTAGTCTATAGGATCATATTCTTGTGTGTTTCTATTGCTGCTAACCATGCCAGGATCACAAGCCGACGAGACTGACTGGGAGAACTTGACGAACAAGGAGCTTCATGATACGTTTCAGCAAATGATGAGTGGACAGGTGCACGATGTGATAAACAGATTTGAAGAGGCCATGCAGAAGATAGATGATAGAGGCGGGGTGTCCCGATCTTTCAATGAGATGATAACTATCGATTTGGTGGAGACGACTTTGACGATCCGACTACAAACGTGCACGATGTTGCGCCTTAGCAATCACTAAACCAATCTCCTGAGGTTACTGACGATGCCGGAAGCACGGTCAGCCTGACCACGAAGGTCTATTCCTGCAAGCAACCGAAGAACAAGCAAGAATATGATAAAAGCAATCTGAATATTGCGAGTATATATGAAGTATTGATAAAGGTGGGGATCCGTAAGCGGTCTTGGTCTGGTCGTTGGACACAAACAAAGTACACGAAGTTGCAATGGCTAACTTTTAACTAAACAAATCCCAAGGAAAAGCTACTAGATGGATCTACTTATATAGGAGCAAGGGGTGGCGGCCAAGGAGGTGGGAGGACGTCCCAAGGCAGCCTAAAACTAAATCTAGGTCGTACAAGGCCAATGGGCCCAAGTGGAGGTGATGTAACACCTTTGGACTTGTAGTTTGACTCGGATTCTGCTGCAGCATCAGATTGTTTCGTCCACAACTCAACCCTCTGGACGAATTTGAAGGTGATTCCAATTGGGTTGGAAAGTGCACGAAATCTAGTTTCCAACAAAAAAAGAATCACCCAATTCGGAGTCCGTATGAAAAACTTGTGTCTGTTTTAAGTCAGGTGTGTCTGTGCAGTCCGAATCTGAATCCAGAACGTGAGAGACTTGGACTCTATCTTCTCTTGGGCCAAAAGTGACGTGAGAGAACTTTTTGGACAGCAAATAAACATCTCTTTCTTCCTTATCTTCATATGTGGATTGTACAAATGTCCCATACACCTGCAATTAGACAAAACACAAAAGTGTGTGAAGTATTTTTGTTCTGGATAACATAAATAGATTATTGAATAGTTTGCACTAGAAATCACCTGACAAATATGCGTATGTGCAATATTTTTGGTCATATCCAAGGTAGTCATGTCCTCATCATCCTCCCCTTCTTGAAAATAAAGTCGTCCTTGGCGTTGGTTAATCTGAAATGTGGCTAACAAAAGAGACAAGGTGTACAAGTTGTATATGTATATGTCATCCATTTTTACTTCCCTTGATTTTTGCATATATGACACATGAATAGATGAGTAACTTGCATAGTTCATAAAATCTAAAGCCAAAAAATTAGCACAAGAAGTAGAAGGCATGAAAATATTGCAACTCAGTTTGCACATATAAGTGAAGCTCTTATTCATTTCAAAAGATTGACAATGTTCATCATTAAACCATCCCAACATTGGTGAATAAACCTTACTTGCATCAAATTTACATGCTAAAACATGCTTAAATAAGCAAACATGCAATAAGTCATTCAACACAGAATCATCACCAAGATTACAGGTCATATCAAAATGATTAAACATTGGTTCTTTTGCATCAATAGTTAATTCAATGGGTGCACTCAAAATTGTTGGTATTTCAGTTGTTTGATCACATGGCAAAGTCAAATTATCAACGTAGTCCTCTAAAATAGTTGGTGTGATCAAAGTAGTGGGTAGCTCATCAGATGGTGCATTCAAATTGACAAGACATTCATCATTCTCATGTAGAGATGGAAGATCAGTACCTTTGTCATTACCTCTTATGATCAACTCAGATGATGTAGCCACTCTCGGGGGCGATGTGTCACATGGTGAAGGTGATGTAGTCCTGACAACAACGGATTTGATTGTCATAGTATGCCTAGTAGTTGAAGGAACAATCATATCAACTCTTGGAATGTGCACCGTGCGCTTGTTCTCCTCGTGGCCAACACGTCGTTTTATTTCCTGTTCAACTTTGCAAGCAAGATGAAACAAATGGTCCATAGGATAACACTCTTCATGAATTAGTATCTCTTGAATATCACGGTTTAATCCTCCCCAAAATCTATCTATAAAATCATCTTCACTTTCTTCTAAAGAGGAATGCAACAAGGTAGTTTGTAAATCATCATAATATTTTGTTACAGTTTCACTACCTTGTTTTAAGTGTTGCAACTTCTTAATCATGTCACGAGTATAATAAGCAGGGACGAAAGTATGTCGCATGGCAAGTTTCAAATCATCCCAAGTAGTAGGTATATAATCAGGGTGTAACCGACAATATTCACTCCACCAAACCAAAGCATAACCAGTGAAAGAACCAACCGCAACCTTAACCTTTTTATGTTCATTGAAATTATGGGAAGCAAATATATTTTTTATGTCGAACTCCCATTCAATATATAAAGCAGGTTTAAAACGGCCATTAAATGGTGGTATAGATACATTAACCTGATCATGTGCATTTGGATGTTTGTGCACCTCTCGTGACGGTTGTGGTATTTGCAAAGGTGGTGGCACGTCTCCCGTGATCGACAAAGCCCATGAATTGACTCTGGATCCTGTCATGATTAGTAGAACAAGAAACAAAACCCAAAAATAATGTTCCTATAACTACTAGGATGTGGTGGTAAAACGCTCACAGTAAAGCAAATATCAATGTCTTACAAGTTCTTACCATGCAGCAGGCGGTGATCGGCAACCAGCGGTGTCAAGTAACTCCGAATATTGAGTAAAGCGATTGCCAGGGGAGCGTACGTATACACGGTGTAGAAATATGTGGAGCTGGGTTGGCTATATATGGTAGCAAAAGATTAGCAATAATCAATTCAAAGATGCAATGTTGAATAAACGCTCAACGACGGTACTGTGCTGGTCCTAGGCTAGACCGGACTAGAGACGCGAGCCTAGAACACTAATGAGGTCACGTCGTAGCACAACCAGCATCAATGAAGGATACAAAGTAGCTCTGGACCGCAAGATATAAGTGAAGATCACAACGGCAGTAAAGATAATGATGTGAAACAATAGCCAAGCTGTTTTACTGAACAGTGCACAAAACAGAATCCAATCCGAATTCAGGTACGAGATTGATTCTAGATAGATCCAATTTTTTTTCTTCTCTCTTTTTTTCTCACGTTTTTTTTCTTTTTCTTCTCCCTCTTTTTCCTTTTTTTTCTTTCCTTTTTTCTCTCTTTTTTTTTTCTTTATCTTTTTTTCTCTCTCCCTCTTTCCAAAACAAACTAGATAAGATGTAGATTGGATCAAGCGAAGATGGGAACGATCTCAACTATGATTATGACAATGAACGGTGGGTAGCACATGGAGGAAATTGATGGATGGGTGGTGGACAGCGGAAGGGATAACGATGCAGCGGCGACGCGACTAATGTGAACAGAACTTGAAACTCTAAACGACCTAGACACTAAGACCAGCAACTCGACACGACGATGCAACCGATAATTCAACTATGCAAGCAATGAAAAGAAAATTGCAAAGGCTCAGACTGGCTTGGACAAAGGATGAATAGATCTAACTCTTTTTTGTGGATTTTTCTTGGACAATAGGTAAGAAAATAAATCTAATCTAGGAAAACTGGAAATTCTCACCGAGCAACCTGAAAACTGATACCACTTGATAGAGGCGGGGTGTCCCGATCTTTCAATGAGATGATAACTATCGATTTGGTGGAGACGACTTTGACGATCCGACTACAAACGTGCACGATGTTGCGCCTTAGCAATCGCTAAACCAATCTCCTGAGGTTACTGACGATGCCGGAAGCACGGTCAGCCTGACCACGAAGGTCTATTCCTGCAAGCAACCGAAGAACAAGCAAGAATATGATAAAAGCAATCTGAATATTGCGAGTATATATGAAGTATTGATAAAGGTGGGGATCCATAAGCGGTCTTGGTCTGGTCGTTGGACACAAACGAAGTACACGAAGTTGCAATGGCTAACTTTTAACTAAACAAATCCCAAGGAAAAGCTACTAGATGGATCTACTTATATAGGAGCAAGGGGTGGCGGCCAAGGAGGTGGGAGGACGTCCCAAGGCAGCCTAAAACTAAATCTAGGTCGTACAAGGCCAATGGGCCCAAGTGGAGGTGATGTAACACCTTTGGACTTGTAGTTTGACTCGGATTCTGCTGCAGCATCAGATTGTTTCGTCCACAACTCAACGCTCTGGACGAATTTGAAGGTGATTCCAATTGGGTTGGAAAGTGCACGAAATCTAGTTTCCAACAAAAAAAGAATCACCCAATTCGGAGTCCGTATGAAAAACTTGTGTCTGTTTTAAGTCAGGTGTGTCTGTGCAGTCCGAATCTGAATCCAGAACGTGAGAGACTTGGACTCTATCTTCTCTTGGGCCAAAAGTGACGTGAGAGAACTTTTTGGACAGCAAATAAACATCTCTTTCTTCCTTATCTTCATATGTGGATTGTACAAATGTCCCATACACCTGCAATTAGACAAAACACAAAAGTGTGTGAAGTATTTTTGTTCTGGATAACATAAATAGATTATTGAATAGTTTGCACTAGAAATCACCTGACAAATATGCATATATGCAATATTTTTGGTCATATCCAATGTAGTCATGTCCTCATCAATAGATGGCATGGAGAAGACGTTTGAAACAAAGCTCGATAACAAGTTTGTTGAATTGCTTTCGCGTTTTCCACCACCACCACCGGCTGCTCCTGCCGCACTTCTGCAACAACAGCAACAACATCGACTACCCCCACGTCGGGAAACAACCCTCCGCCGAGCGAGCCGTGTCCCTCTTCAGTCGGGGCAAACTGCTGGTGCTGCTGTTGATACTTCTGTGGCTCCTACTGCTGATGTGGAGGAGGATGATTATGTGGGAGATTATGAGGATGAGGTTGATCAAAATCAGAACTACGTGCCACCACCAGCACGGCAACCACCAGGTCATCCACATGCAAATAATGGCAATGGTAGGGCTCACCCTCAGGTACGAGATCATGACCATCTCCCTCAACTAAAATTGAATATTCCACCATTTGAGGGTAGATATGTTCCTGATATATATCTTACTTGGGAGTTTGAAACTGAACAACGATTTACATGTTTACAATATCCCGAGGAGAGACGTGTTCCTGCTGCTGTTTGTGCATTCACTAGTTTTGCATGTGTTTGGTGGTCTGAGCATTGTAGATTATATCCTATTCCGGCTACTTGGGCTGCTTTGAAAACTGCTATGCGTACTCGTTGGGTTCCACCATATTATCAACGTGAATTACTTCAAAAATTGCAGCGCTTAAGACAGGGAAAAAATTATGTAGAAGAATATTATCAGGAATTACAAACTGGCATGATTAGATGCGGTATTGTAGAGGAGAATGAAGCTATGCTTGCACGTTTTATGGGTGGATTAAATAGAGAGATTCAAACGATTCTAGAGTATAAGGAGTATACTAATATCACTTGTTTATTCCATCTTGCTTGTAAAGCTGAACATGAAGTGCAGCATCGACAGGCATTGGCGCGGACTAACTTTTCTGCAGGTCGACCTTCATCATGGACACCACGTGCATCATCTACTTCCACACGTTCTGCTACACCGGCGCCTCCGTCGGCTGCCACCTCCAACCGTGATACAATAAAGCAGGCACAATCACCACTATCTGCCAAGAGCACACCTTCTGGGCCTGCAAAGAGCTCTTCTTCATCCATGGCATCAACAGGGCAAACACATGATATTATTTGTCGACGTTGCAAGGGTGGAGGTCATTATGCGAGAGAATGCCCATCTAAGCGTGTGATGATTGTTACTGAGGATGGTGGGTATGAGTCCGCTAGTGACTATGATGAGGAGACCTTGGCTCTTATTACACGTGAAGAACACGGTGGAGACGATTCTAATCATGAGACGCAATACATGGCTCCTGAAGATGCTGACAGGTATGAATGTTTAGTTGCTCAACGTGTTTTGAGTGTGCAGGTTACACAAGCTAAGCAAAATCAGAGGCATAATTTGTTCCATACAAAGGGAGTTGTGAAGGAACGTTCTGTTCGCGTGATCATAGATGGAGGGAGCTGCAATAACTTGGCTAGCATGGAGATGGTGGAGAAGCTATCTCTCACCACAAGACCACATCCACATCCTTACTACATCCAATGGTTCAACAACAGCGGCAAGGTTAAGGTAACACGTACTGTTCGTGTGCATTTTAGTATCTCTACATATGCTGATTATGTTGATTGTGATGTGGTACCTATGCAAGCATGTTCATTATTACTTGGTAGACCATGGCAATTTGATAAAAAAATTTGTACACCATGGTAGAAACAATCAGTATACTCTTGTTCATAACGATAAAAATATTACTTTGCTTCCTATGACTCCTGATTCCATTTTGAAAGATGATATTAATAGAGCTAATAAAGCAAAACAGGAGACAAATAAGAGTGAAAATCAGATTGTGGCAAAAGAATTTGAGCACCAAATGAAGCCTAATAATAAACCATCTACTGTTGTTTTTGAAATTAAATTGAAAAGTGCATGTTTACTTGCCACCAAATCTGATATTGATGAGCTAGATTTTAGCAAATCTATTTGCTATGCTTTTGTGTGCAAAGAGGCATTATTTTCATTCGAGGACGTGCCTTCCTCTTTGATAGAGGCAAAGGTGTCCCGTCTTTCGATGAGATGGTGGATTTCGCTTTGGTGGAAGTCGACTTTGACGATCCGACTACGAACGTGCGAGGACGTCGCGCCTTAGCAATCGCTAAACCAACTCCGAGAGGTTATTGACCACGCCGGAGCACGATCAACCTGACCACGAGGGTCTGTTTCCTGCGAGCAAACGAAGAACAAGCAAGAAACTAAGATTGCAATCTGGATATTGCGAATATAAGATGAAAGCTTTATTGATCAAGGTGGGGTTCTGTGACGCCTTTGTCTGGTCGTTGAACACAAACGAAGTACGCGAAGTTGCAGCTATGGCGAACTTTTAATCTAAACAAAACCCAAAGTCTAAACGATGCCCTAAGGGCTGTATATATGGAGGAAGAGGGGGGAATTTCGTGGCCCTTGGTGGAGGGGTCCGAAATCAACCCTATCTCTTGTTTCCCCACACATACGGACTCTAAAAATAGCCTATACTTATGTATTTCGAAATTACATGGGCCTGGCCCAATAATAAGGTGACGCAGCACCTAAAATAGCCTCGGGACGAAATTTATGAAGTGGCATCTTGTATATTTCGTCCAAGGCTTCATGCACCCATTATGGTGGCTTCAAAGTCCTGAAATCATCACTTGTAACTCCGTTCTTGTTCCCCTTGCGCATGCCATCATCTCCATGCTTGTTCTTCCTCCAATGTTCATCCTTCTCCAAGCTAGGCCCTTCATTTGTAAGCAAAACAAATGTATCCAATTTAGGCAGCATCATATTCTCATGAACATTAGAATCATTACCAAGAAACGAAAGTACCTGGTAATTTAGTTGGCGTGCACGAGCTCTAGTAATTGGTCCAGTATGTATAGCAGCAGGGGCTGTGGGTGTAACAATTGTATTGATGTCCTCATCATCCTCCCCTTCTTGAAATGAAGTCGTCCTCGACGGAAGTTCATCTTCCTCACCCAAATAAGGCTTCAAATCTGCAATGTTAAAAGTGGGACTAACCCCAAAATCTGCAGGCAGCTCAAGTTTATATGCATTATCATTTATTTTCTCTAACACCTTAAAGGGACCATCAGCACGTGGCATTAACTTTGATTTGCGCAAATCAGGAAATCTATCCTTACGCAAATGTAACCAAACAAGATCTCCAGGTGCAAAAACAACATGTTTTCTACCCTTATCTCCAGCAAGTTTATATTTAGCATTCATGCGCTCAATGTTTTCCTTAGTTAACTCATGCATTTTTAAAATCAATTCAGCACGTTGTTTAGCATCAAAATTAACCTTCTCCGGAGATGGAAGAGGAAACAAATCAATAGGTGCACGAGGTAGGAAACCATACACAACTTCAAAAGGGCACATCTTAGTAGTAGAATGCAATGAACGATTATAAGCAAATTCAATATGAGGCAAGCATTCCTCCCACATTTTCTTATTATTCTTCAAAACAGCCCTAAGCATAGTAGACAACGTTCTATTGACTACTTCAGTTTGTCCATCAGTTTGGGGGTGACAAGTAGTACTAAAAAGCAGTTTAGTCCCCAACTTAGCCCATAAACATCTCCAAAAGTGGCTAAGAAATTTAGTATCACGATCTGAAACAATAGTATTTGGCACACCATGCAAGCGAATAATTTCACGAAAGAACAAATCAGCAACATTAATAGCATCATCGCTTTTATGACATGGTATAAAGTGTGCCATTTTCGAGAATCTATCCACGACAACAAATATGCTATCCCTCCCCTTCTTTGTTCGAGGTAAACCTAAAACAAAGTCCATAGATATATCCTCCCAAGGAACACTAGGTACAGGCAAAGGCATATATAAACCATGAGGATTGAGTCGTGACTTAGCTTTTTGACATGTAGTGCAGCGAGCAATAAAACGCTCAACATCCCGTCTCATCTTTGGCCAAAAGAAATGTGTAGCAAGTACGTCCTCCGTCTTCTTCACGCCAAAGTGTCCCATTAATCCTCCTCCATGCGCCTCCTGCAACAACAAAAGACGAACGGAGCTAGCTGGAATGCATAGCTTGTTAGCACGAAACACAAATCCATCGTTAACAACAAACTTGTTCCACATTCTTCCTTCTTTACAATTCTGCATTACATCTTTAAAATCAGCATCATGCACATATTGATCTTTGATGGTCTCCAAACCAAATATTTTGAAGTCAAGTTGTGAAAGCATAGTATAGCGACGAGACAATGCATCAGCAATAACATTTTCTTTTCCCTTCTTGTGTTTAATGACATAAGGGAAAGTCTCAATGAATTCAACCCATTTAGCATGTCTACGATTCAGTTTAGCTTGACTTTTAATATGTTTCAAAGATTCATGATCAGAATGTATAACAAATTCTTTGGGCCATAAATAATGTTGCCATGTTTCTAAAGTCCGAACAAGAGCATATAATTCGTTATCATAAGTAGAATAATTCAGACTAGGCCCACTCAATTTTTCAGAAAAGTATGCAACAGGTTTGCCATCTTGTAATAACACACCTCCTAATCCAATTCCACTAGCATCACATTCAAGCTCAAAAGTCTTATTAAAATCAGGAAGTTGGAGTAAAGGAGCATGTGTCAACTTATCTTTCAATACCGTGAAGGCTTCTTCCTGTGCAGTACCCCAAAGAAAAGGCACATCTTTCTTTGTAAGCTCATTGAGAGGTGCAGCAATGGTGCTGAAATCTCTCACAAAATGCCTATAGAATCCAGCGAGGCCAAGAAAACTCCTCACTTGTGTGACCGTTTTGGGCTGCGGCCAACTCTCAATAGCTTCAATCTTGGCTTTATCAACTTCAATTCCCTGTGGAGTAACAACATAGCCAAGAAAAGATACTCGGTCGGTGCAAAAGGTGCACTTCCCAAGGTTACCAAACAAACGTGCATCACGTAGAGCAATAAAAACAGCACGTAAATGTTCCAAATGTTCTTCCAAAGATCTGCTATAAATCAATATGTCATCAAAGTAAACTACCACAAATCGTCCAATGAAAGCACGTAAAACTTCGTTCATTAATCTCATGAAAGTACTAGGTGCATTAGTTAACCCAAAAGGCATGACTAACCACTCATATAATCCAAACTTAGTTTTAAATGCTGTTTTCCATTCATCTCCCAATTTCATACGAATTTGATGGTAGCCACTACGCAAATCAACTTTGGAGAATATTGTAGAGCCACTCAATTCATCAAGCATATCATCTAGCCTAGGAATAGGATGACGATAACGAATAGTAATATTATTAATGCCTCTACAATCAACACACATACGTGATGTACCATCCTTTTTCGGCACTAGAATGATAGGAACGGCACAAGGACTAAGGGATTCGCGTATATAACCTTTGTCGAGAAGCTCTTGTACTTGACGCATAATCTCCTTCGTCTCCTCTGGATTAGTACGGTATGGTGCACGGTTTGGCAGTGAAGCACTGGGAATTAAGTCAATCTGATGCTCAATCCCTCGAATAGGCGGTAATCCCGGTGGCACGTCTTGTGGAAAAACGTCAGCGAACTCCTGCAAAATGTTAGTGACAGCAGGAGGCAAAGAGGAAGGCACGTCCTCGAATGAAAATAATGCCTCTTTGCACACAAAAGCATAGCAAACAGATTTGCTGAAATCTAGCTCATCAATATCAGATTTGGTGGCAAATAAACATGCACTTTTCAATTTAATTTCAGAAGCAACACTAGATGGTTTATTATTAGGCTTCATTTGTTGCTCAAATTCTTTTGCCACAATCTGATTTTCACTCTTATTCTTCTCCTGTTGTGCTTTATTAGCTCTATTAATATCATCTTTCAAAATGGAATCAGGAGTCATAGGAAGCAAAGTAATATTTTTATCCTTATGAACAAGAGTATAGTGATTGTTTCTACCATGGTGTACAGAATTTTTATCAAATTGCCATGGTCTACCAAGTAATAAGGAACATGCTTGCATAGGTACCACATCACAATCAACATAATCAGCATATGTAGAGATACTAAAATGCACACGAACAATACGTGTTACCTTAACCTTGCCGCTGTTGTTGAACCATTGGATGTAGTAAGGATGTGGATGTGGTCTTGTGGTGAGAGAAAGCTTCTCCACCATCTCCATGCTAGCCAAGTTGTTGCAGCTCCCTCCGTCTATTATGATGCGCACAGAACGTTCCTTCACAACTCCCTTGGTATGGAACAAATTGTGCCTCTGATTTTGCTCAGCTTGTGTGACCTGCACACTCAAAACACGTTGAGCAACTAAACATTCATACCTGTCAGCGTCTTCAGGAGCCATGTATTGCGTCTCATGATCAGAATCATCTCCACCATGTTCTTCACGTGTAATAAGAGCCAAAGTCTCCTCATCATAGTCACTAGCGGACTCATATCCACCATCCGCGGTAGCAATCATCACACGCGGAGATTTGCATTCTCTTGCATAATGACCTCCTCCCTTACAACGACGACAAATAATATCACTTGTGTGCCCTGTTGATGCCATGGAAGAAGAAGAACTCTGTGCAGGCCCAGCAGGTGCGCTCTTGGCAGATAATAGTGGTTGTGCATGTTTTCTTGTATCACGACTGGAGGAGGCACCTGATTGAGGTGCTGGTGCAGTTGAAGTAGAAGATGCACGCGGTGTCCATGATGAAGGTCGGCCTGCAGAAAAGTTAGATTGCACCAATGCTTGTCGATCCTGCACTTCACGTTCAGCTTTACAAGCAAGATGGAATAAACGAGTGATATTAGTATACTCCTTATAGTCTAGAATGGTCTGAATCTCTCTATTTAATCCACCCAGAAAACGTGCAAGCATAGCTTCATTCTCCTCAACAATACCACATCTAATCATGCCAGTTTGTAATTCCTGATAATATTCTTCTACATAATTTTTCCCTTGTCTTAAACGCTGCAATTTTTGAAGCAATTCACGTTGATAATATGGTGGAATCCAACGCGTACGCGTAGCAGTTTTCAAAGCAGCCCAAGTAGTTGGAATAGGATATAATCTACAATGTCCAGACCACCATACACATGCAAAACTAGTGAAAGCACAAACAGCAGCAGCAACCCGTCTCTCCTCGGGATATTGTAAACATGTAAAACGTTGTTCAGTTTCTAACTCCCAAGTAAGATATATATCAGGAACATATCTACCCTCAAATGATGGAATATTCAATTTCAGTTTAGGAATATGGACATCATCTCGTACCTGAGGTGGTGGTGCAGGCCAACCATTACGAATATATACCTGAGGTCGACCTACTGGTGGTGGTGCTGGTGGGTGCACGTAGTTTTGATTTTGATCAACCTCATCCTCATTATTGCCCGCATACTCATCATCCTCCTGGGTACCAGCAGCAGCAGTAGCAGGAGCCAAAGAAGCATCAATAACAGGAACAGCCGCACCAGAAGTTTGGCCATCCTCAATAGGAACACGCTTCGCTCGTCCATACTGATTCGGAAGGATGCGTTGTTGTTGGTGTTGCAGAGGTGCGATAGGTGCAGCCGGCGGTGGTGGTGGTAAACGCGCGAGCAATTCATTAAACTTGCTATCAAGCTTTGTTTCGAACGTCTTCTCCATGCCATCTATCTTCTCCATGGCCTCGTCAAATCTGTTTAGCACATCTTGACCCTGTCCACTCATCATTTGCTGAAATTTATCATGTAGTTGTTTGTTCGTCAGGTTCTCCCAATCAGTCTCATCGGCTTGTGATCCTACCATGGCTAGCAGCAAATAGAAACACACAAGAATATGATCCTACAGACTACTAAGAAGTGGTGGTGGTGTATCACAAACCCGTCAAGCAAATCTCAAATTCTTACCAGTTCTTACCCAACCGCAGGTGGTGATCGGCAACCGTTGTAGTCAAAACTCTCAAAGCTTGGATAGAGCGATTACCAGGGAGAGTCAAACGCACGACGTAGATGTATGTGGAACTGGGAAGGCTTATAATATGGTAGCAAAAGGGGTCAGCAAAAATCAATTCAGAGATGCAAAGTTGAATAAACGCTCAACGACGGTACTGTGCTGGTCCTAGGCTAGACCGTGCTAGAGACGCGAGCCTAGAACACTAACAAAATCACGGCGATGCACGTAACCAAGGGAAAAGCACACTCTGGAATTTTTTTTCGCTCTTTTTTTGCGCTCCTTTTTTTTTGCGAAAAATCACTATAATGGCGAGTGTCTCAAAACTCTTCCTAGGTCAAACTGACAGGATGGGCACGAAATTTTTTCGACCAATTTTTTTTTTTGTTTTTTCGACTGCCCGGACCCAAAAACTGGAAACGGGTCAAAAGAAACTTCCTATAATGGCACCTGTCTCAAAACACTCAGAAACACCTAAAAATAGGATAGCCAGAATTTTTTTCGATAAATGCGTTTTTGAAATTTTTTGGGCCTAAATGCAGGGTGGTTTCCGGACTCTTTTTTTTTCCGAAACCTACTCCGGCAAGGAAACACGAATCGGAAACTAGATGGATCTCGAAAACACACCTAATATGATTGAGGCGGGGGTGTCCCGATCTTTCGATGAGATGGTAACTATCAATTTGGTGGAGACGACTTTGATGATCTGACTACAAACGTGCATGACATTGCGCCTTAGCAATCGCTAAACCAATCTCCAGAGGTTATTGACCACGCCGGTGCACGATCAACCTGACCACGAAGGTCTATTCCTGCAAGCAATCGAAGAACGAGCAAGAATATGATAAAAGCAATCTGAATATTGCAAATATGTATGAAGTATTGATAAAGGTGGGGATCCGAAAGCGGTCTTGGTCTGGTCGTTGGACACAAACGAAGTACACGAAGTTGCGTTGGCTAACTTTTAACTAAACAAATCCCAAGGAAAAGCTACTAGATGGATCTACTTATATAGGAGCAAGGGGTGGCGGCCAAGGAGGTGGGAGGACGTCCCAAGGCAGCCTAAAACTAAATCTAGGTCGTACAAGGCCAATGGGCCCAAGTGGAGGTGATGTAACACCTTTGGACTTGTAGTTTGACTCGGATTCTGCTGCAGCATCAGATTGTTTCGTCCACAACTCAACGCTCCGGACGAATTTGAAGGTGATTCCAATTGGGTTGAAAAGTGCACGAAATCTCGTTTCCAACAAAAAAAGAATCACCCAATTCGGAGTCCGTATGAAAAACTTGTGTGCGTTTTGAGTCAGGTATGTCTGTGCAGTCCGAATCTGAATCCAGAACGTGAGAGACTTGGACTCTATCTTCTCTTGGGCCAAAAGTGACGTGAGAGAACTTTTTGGACAGCAAATAAACATCTCTTTCTTCCTTATCTTCATATGTGGATTGTACAAATGTCCCATACACCTGCAATTAGACAAAACACAAAAGTGTGTGAAGTATTTTTGTTCTGGATAACATAAATAGATTATTGAATAGTTTGCACTAGAAATCACCTGACAAATATGCATATATGCAATATTTTTGATCATATCCAAGGTAGTCATGTCCTCATCATCCTCCCCTTCTTGAAAATAAAGCCGTCCTCGGCGTTGCTTAATCTGAAATGTGGCTAACAAAAGAGACAAGGTGTACATGTTGTATATGTATATGTCATCCATTTTTACTTCACTTGATTTTTGCATATATGACACATGAATAGATGAGTAACTTGCATTGTTCATAAAATCTAAAGCCAAAAAATTAGCACAAGAAGTAGTAGGCGTGAAAATATTGCAACTCAGTTTGCACATATAAGTGAAGCTCTTATTCATTTCAAAAGATTGACAATGTTCATCATTAAACCATCCCAACATTGGTGAATAAACCTTACTTGCATCAAATTTACATGCTACAACATGCTTAAATAAGCAAACATGCAATAAGTCATTCAACACAGAATCATCACCAAGATTACAGGTCATATCAAAATGATTAAACATTGGTTCTTTTGCATCAATAGTTAATTCAATGGGTGCACTCAAAATTGTTGGTATTTCAGTTGTTTGATCACATGGCAAAGTCAAATTATCAACGTAGTCCTTTAAAATAGGTGGTGTGATCAAAGTAGTGGGTAGCTCATCAGATGGTGCATTCAAATTGACAAGGCATTTATCATTCTCATGTAGAGATGGAAGATCAGTACCTTTGTCATTACCTCTTATGATCAACTCAGATGATGTAGCCACTCTCGGGGGCGATGTGTCACACGGTGGAGGTGATGTAGTCCTGACAACAACGGATGTGGTTGTCGTAGTATGCCTAGTAGTTGAAGGAACAATCATATCAACTCTTGGAATGTGCACCGTGCGCTTGTTCTCCTCGTGGCCAACACGTCGTTTTATTTCCTGTTCAGCTTTGCAAGCAAGATGAAACAAATGGTCCATAGGATAACACTCTTCATGAATTAGTATCTCTTGAATATCACGGTTTAATCCTCCCCAAAATCTATCCATAAAATCATCTTCACTTTCTTCTAAAGAGGAATGCAACAAGGTAGTTTGTAAATCATCATAATATTTTGTTACAGTTTCACTACCTTGTTTTAAGTGTTGCAACTTCTTAATCATGTCACGAGTATAATAAGCAGGGACGAAAGTATGTCGCATGGCAAGTTTCAAATCATCCCAAGTAGTAGGTATATAATCAGGGTGTAACCGACAATATTCACTCCACCAAACCAAAGCATAACCAGTGAAAGAACCAACCGCAACCTTAACCTTTTTATGTTCATCGAAATTATGGGAAGCAAATATATTTTTTATGTCGAACTCCCATTCAATATATAAAGCAGGTTTAAAACGGCCATTAAATGGTGGTATAGATACATTAACCTGATCATGTGCATTTGGATGTTTGTGCACCTCTCGTGACGGTTGTGGTATTTGCAAAGGTGGTGGCACGTCTCCCGCGATCGACAAAGCCCATGAATTGACTCTGGATCCTGTCATGTTTAGTAGAACAAGAAACAAAACCCAAAAATAATGTTCCTATAACTACTAGGATGTGGTGGTAAAACGCTCACAGTAAAGCAAATATCAATGTCTTACAAGTTCTTACCATGCAGCAGGCGGTGATCGGCAACCAGCGGTGTCAAGTAACTCCGAATATTGAGTAAAGCGATTGCCAGGGGAGCGTACGTATACACGGTGTAGAAATATGTGGAGCTGGGTTGGCTATATATGGTAGCAAAAGATTAGCAATAATCAATTCAAAGATGCAATGTTGAATAAACGCTCAACGACGGTACTGTGCTGGTCCTAGGCTAGACCGGACTAGAGACGCGAGCCTAGAACACTAATGAGGTCACGACGTAGCACAACTAGCATCAATGAAGGATACTAAGTAGCTCTTGACAGCAAGATATAAGTGAAGATCACAACGGTAGTGGAGATAATGATGAAAAACAACTGCCAAGCAGGATATACAACAACTCTCTCTCCAACTTTCCTCTTGAAAAGTTTGAGACAATTTTCTGATAAATTCTTTCAAAGAATGCTACTAACTCAAGCTTTCCAATGCAAAAAGAATCACTTAATTCCGAGTTGATATGAGGAGTCAAAGAATGAGCTCTGATACCACTTGATAGAGGCGGGGGTGTCCCGATCTTTCGATGAGATGGTAACTATCAATTTGGTGGAGACGACTTTGATGATCTGACTACAAACGTGCATGACGTTGCGCCTTAGCAATCGCTAAACCAATCTCCAGAGGTTATTGACCACGCCGGTGCACGATCAACCTGACCACGAAGGTCTATTCCTGCAAGCAATCGAAGAACGAGCAAGAATATGATAAAAGCAATCTGAATATTGCAAATATGTATGAAGTATTGATAAAGGTGGGGATCCGAAAGCGGTCTTGGTCTGGTCGTTGGACACAAACGAAGTACACGAAGTTGCGTTGGCTAACTTTTAACTAAACAAATCCCAAGGAAAAGCTACTAGATGGATCTACTTATATAGGAGCAAGGGGTGGCGGCCAAGGAGGTGGGAGGACGTCCCAAGGCAGCCTAAAACTAAATCTAGGTCGTACAAGGCCAATGGGCCCAAGTGGAGGTGATGTAACACCTTTGGACTTGTAGTTTGACTCGGATTCTGCTGCAGCATCAGATTGTTTCGTCCACAACTCAACGCTCCGGACGAATTTGAAGGTGATTCCAATTGGGTTGAAAAGTGCACGAAATCTAGTTTCCAACAAAAAAAGAATCACCCAATTCGGAGTCCGTATGAAAAACTTGTGTGCGTTTTGAGTTAGGTATGTCTGTGCAGTCCGAATCTGAATCCAGAACGTGAGAGACTTGGACTCTATCTTCTCTTGGGCCAAAAGTGACGTGAGAGAACTTTTTGGACAGCAAATAAACATCTCTTTCTTCCTTATCTTCATATGTGGATTATACAAATGTCCCATACACCTGCAATTAGACAAAACACAAAAGTGTGTGAAGTATTTTTGTTCTGGATAACATAAATAGATTATTGAATAGTTTGCACTAGAAATCACCTGACAAATATGCATATATGCAATATTTTTGGTCATATCCAAGGTAGTCATGTCCTCATCATAATATGCAAGGAACTCGGATTGGTGGTGGATATATGGTGGTGGTATATGGCAGCGCTGGTGGTATATGGCAGCGGTGGTAATATATGGATATGGATCAGTCGTGGTATATGGATATGGATTGGTGGTGGTATATGGATGCGGATTCGAAGCGGTGGTGGTAGGTGACAGGGGCGATGATGATGGTGCAGCGGCGGCGTGACAACTTATGACCAGAACTCGAAACTCTAAAAGACTAACGCTAAGACCAGCAATTAGACACGACAATGCAATCGCAAATTCAACAAAGCAAAAACCCTAAAAAGATTATGCAAAGGCTCAGATTGGTTCGGATATGATGAACTAACCCTAATTTTTTTAGCTTTTTCGTGGACTGTAGGTATGAAGAACAGACTCGATCTAAACTACGAAAAACTGTAAAATCTCACCGAGCAACCTGGAAATCTGATACCACTTGATAGAGGCAAAGGTGTCCCGTCTTTCGATGAGATGATGGATATCACTTTGGTGGCAGTCGACTTTGACGATCCGACTACGAACGTGCGAGGACGTCGCGCCTTAGCAATTGCTAAACCAACTCCGAGAGGTTATTGACCACACAGGAGCACGATCAACCTGACCACGAGGGTCTGTTTCCTGCAAGCAAACGAAGAACAAGCAAGAAACTGAGATTGCAATCTGGATATTGCGAATATAAGATGAAAGCTTTATTGATCAAGGTGGGGTTCTGTGACGCCTTTGTCTGGTCGTTGAACACAAGCGAAGTACGCGAAGTTGCAGCTATGGCGAACTTTTAATCTAAACAAAACCCAAAGTCTAAACGATGCCCTAAGGGCTGTATATATGGAGGAAGAGGGGGGAATTTCGTGGCCCTTGGTGGAGGGGTCCGAAATCAACCCTATCTCTTGTTTCCCCACACATACGGACTCTAAAAATAGCCTATACTTATGTATTTCGAAATTATATGGGCCTGGCCCAATAATAAGGTGACGCAGCACCTAAAATAGCCTCGGGACGAAATTTATGAAGTGGCATCTTGTATATTTCGTCCAAGGCTTCATGCACCCATTATGGTGGCTTCAAAGTCCTGAAATCATCACTTGTAACTCCGTTCTTGTTCCCCTTGCGCATGCCATCAACTCCATGCTTGTTCTTGCTCCAATGTTCATCCTTCTCCAAGCTAGGCCCTTCATTTGTAAGCAAAACAAATGTATCCAATTTAAGCAGCATCATATTCTCATGAACATTAGAATCATTACCAAGAAACGAAAGTACCTGGTAATTTAGTTGGCATGCACGAGCTCTAGTAATTGGTCCACTATGTATAGCAGCAGGGGCTGTGGGTGTAACAATTGTATTGATGTCCTCATCAGTCTATGTATTCAGACATGTATTATGTTTCCGGTTAATACAATTCTAGCGTGAATAATAAACATTTATCATGATATAAGGAAATAAATAATAACTTTATTATTGCCTCTAGTGCATATTTCCTTCAGCCTCCAGTTCTCGTTTGCCTTGCGCACCACCACCGGATTGACCAACCACGTTGGATGGAGCACTCCTCTCACCAAGCCTACCGCTTCCAACTTCCTGATCTCCTCTGTGATGAACTCTTGCCGTTCCAAAGCTTGCTTCCTGACCTTCTGCCTGACGGGTCGCGCATGGGGACAGACAGCAAGATGGTGCTCAATCACTTCCCTGGGAACACCGAGGATGTTGGATGCTTTCCATGCAAACGCATCGACATTCGCCTGCAGGAAAGTGATGAGCGTGCTTTCCTATTTGCTGTCGAGCGCAGAGCTTATGGTGAAAGCCCCTCCCATGCCATCCTCCTTGACGAACACCTTCTTGTTCTTTGGTGGCGCAGCTCTGGATCCCTTGCTCTTGCTAGTGGAGCTCTCTGGCACATCCTCGATGGTATCACAACACTCCGAAGAGGTGCGCTTGCCGGAGTGGGTGTCAGAGGTCCTGCCGGCCTTCTTCTTCCCTCCCGGGGTTTCGGCGGTAGGAGCAAGCGCCTTGGCGACAACTGCTGCAACTGCTTCCCGTAGAGTAGGTCGGCGCAAATCAGCGCATCCTTCTTGTCGCAGGGAACAGTGATGATGGTCATCGGCCCAGGCATCTTTAGCGTGTTGTAGGCGTAATGTGATGCCGCCATGAACTTGGCTAGTGCCGGGCAGCCGAGAATCCCGTTGTAGGGCAAGGGAATCTCGGCTACATCAAAGACAATCTTCTCTGTCCTGTAGTTTAGCTCACCTCCAAACATCACAGGCAGCGTGACCTTTCCCTTCAGCTGACTCTTTTGCGGGTTGACCCCTTGAAACGTACCCATCTCCTCGAGGTCTCCATCAGGAATTTGTAGCCTTTTGATCACAACGGGTGAGATCAAGTTTAGACCGGCCCCGCCGTAAACCAGCATCTTGTTCACCTTAAGGTTGCGTATCGTTAGTGAAACCAACAAAGGCAAACACCCGACCGCAGTTGTGCGATCAGGGTGGTCCTCGGCGTCAAAGATGATGGGCGTGCTGGACTACTTCAGCGGCTTTTGAGTGTCGAACGACGGCTCTGCTGCTGTGATCTCATGCGCCACTGCTTGAGCCGGCGATGAGAAGTATGCAGCGAGGCGCCACCATCAATGCGCATGGCCTCTGTAGCCTTCTAGAACTCATGCTCGCCGGACTCGTCGTCCTCGTCTTGATCGTCGTCTTCCTGCTTCTTGTCACGGCCCCGAGCGGGCTTCTATTGCTGGTTGTCCTTGCCGCGGCGGCCTCCTTGGCCGCCACGCTTCTTGCCAGATCCTTCGGCACCATCCTGACCCTTCTCCTTGTCTTTCCTCTCATACTCAGCTTTTTGCTTTTCAGCCAGCAACTCAACCTATTGGCAGTTCTGGAGGACGTGGACCTTGGTGCGGTGGATCTTGCAATACTACTTGTCGGAGCCCCTAGCTTGTCGGCAGCCGCCAAGGCCCGACAAGCGGCGCACCCGGTAATCTCCTTGCCGGGGTCGTTTGCCTTAGCCTTCTTGGTGGCGCTGGTCTCATCGGATCCCTCGACGGCAAGCATGGCCTTGCCCTTACGTTTCCTGTTGCGACGCCGACCCTTCTTTGTCGGGGCGGCTGTGTCTTCGTCGGTAGAGTCGGTTTTCGCACCGGCGTCTTCGCCGGGGTACTTCCTTCCCTCTTCAGCCCGGGCACATCTATTGGACGGAACGTAAAGTTCGGCCACGCCCTTGACCTTGTTCATTGCCAGCTCTTCACACATCTTGCGGTTACGCACATTCTGATGGAATGCGCTGATCACGGCGGCAGGATGAACATCCGGGATGTTGTATTGCACTCGGCTGAACCTCTGTATGTATTTGCGCAGGTTTTCGCCTTCCTTCCGGGGAATGATATGCAAATCACTCGCCTGGACATGATCTTGGTGGCCTCCAGTGAAGGCCCCAATGAACTCATGACACAGATCCAACCAAGAAGAAATGGCATCCGCCGGCAAGTGCATCAACCAAGACATGACATTGGGTTTCAGGGCCAACGGGAAGTAGTTGGCAAGCACCTTGTTGTCACGAGCTCCAGCGGCTTGCATCGCGATGGTGTAGATGCTAAGGAACTCTGACAGATGGGTCTTGCCATTGTACTTTTCGCCGACGTCGGGCTTGAATGTGCGGTGGGACGGCCACTGGAACTGCCGCAGCTCACGGGTAAAGGCTGGGCAACCCACCTAGTAAGGTAGGCCGCCGGAGCCTCCCGGTGCTGGGTCGTTCATAGCGGGCCCCGCCCACCTGTCTGACTGGTGGCGAGTATCGTGCCGGTGCTCGATGGTGGTTCGAGCGTCTTTGTGGGCTCGCTCCTAAAGAACTTGGAGTTGGTCGCGGTGGGTCCATGGATCAGATGATGCTATGGAGATGTTATCACAAGCATCATCACGACAGATCGACACCCACGACAGCTGGCGTGGAGGAGGAGAGTGCACCGTGGCCGTAGCACATTCGCCCCCCCCCACCGCTAGCGTGCGGTGGTTCGACGAAGCGCCGGCCTGAGGGCCCCGCTGGCCGTGGCTCATCTTTGTTGGCGATGCCGACGAGGCTCCGGATGGTGGCTCTCCACTCGTCGAGCTTTTCTGTGGCAAGAGGGAAGTCAAGGAGCAGCTGTGTGCGCCCCAAAGCTTCTGCTGGCGTGGGTGGCGGCCAAAGCTGCGTGGACCGTGGCGCGCTTCGACTTTTAACCATGTTAGAAGGAGCTCTGTCACGGCCCAGCAGCTTTGTGCCATTTTCGCCAGCACTTCGGTGGGCGCTGGCTTCCTCTGTCATGCGAGTGATGCACGGGACTCTTCCCACAGCGGCGCCCGGGGTCCCCAGCATGGTAGCGCTCCTCGTCGCATGCATCCTAAGAAGAGCGTGTCGTGGGTGCCGGCGTAGGTGACCTGGAGGTCGCCGCCACCCGTAGGTGGCACGGCGTCACCCTTGGAGGCCCCGCGCCACCTGCGAGGGGCTCGGCTCCGTCTTTGGATTTGGCGGCGTGCGGCTCGCCGTCTCGCGCGCGAACGACACTGTTTGTCGTCTCACGCGCGAACGATGTTGGTGCTCGGGGGCCGCGCCTCGGGTTCTGTCCATGACCGGGCCGCTGCTCGCCTACACCAGTACGGGCCGTCCTGCTCCTAACGAACCGATCGCTGTGACCGACTTCTTCTTGGGAGCCATGATGATGAAGAACTACTAGGCTGACCGTTAGACTGGATTTCCACAACTGCGTTGCCCCCTACCTGGCACGCCAAAGATGTCGGGTGAAATCAACACCTATGGGATCACAGGGATCCCTTCTACGGTTTGCGGGCACGGGGTTGCGGAGAGAGCGGGTCTGAAAGGAAGCACACGGATCGTTTACCCAAGTTCAGGCCGCGAGGATGCGTAAAACCCTAGTCCTGCTTTGCTGGATGTATTGGGAGTGTTCTTGTGTTCTTGAGCTAGCTACGGGGTGCAACTTTGCCAAAAAGATCCGAATCCTCCTCCTGGTCGCCTCGGGCCTCCTTTTAAAAGAAAAAGGGGTTGCCACAGTGGCACATAGGAGGTGGAAAGATGTACAGTGGATGAGTCTATCCTCTGGCACCGCTGGACAAATGCATTTAACGCGCTGCCGATGTGCCCCTCTCACTTTATCGGGGACGGCAAGGAAGCACGTCCCAGCTGCCGCCGCCACGCCTGGCTTCGACACGCCTCTAAGCTGACGAGGTGTCGTGGTGCCACGTTGGCTGGCTGCTGGGCTGGCTCGGTGGTGGGGCTTTCAAGAATACTTGCATGCCACCACGCAAGTGCTTGCTAGGTCGGTGTAGAGGCCGCTCGTCGCCACGTAGGTGCCCGCCCAGCTGGTTGAGCTAGCAGCTGCTTGGGGACGGTGGTGGAGCGTTGGCAGATGCGGGCCTGGCTGCGACCCTACTGGTGTCCTCTGCAAGGGTCTTGTTGGGCCCCCGGCAAGGGTCTTGCCATGGTGTTGCGGTCGTCCCCGGTAAGGATCTCGCCGGGGGTCGTCGTCTTCTGGTCCTCATCTGATCTTATGTGTTCATGATCTTGACAAAGATCTGCATGTCACCACGGAGGTGCCTCCCGATCCTTGGTTCCAATGTAGTCGTCGGCGGTGTATGGAACTCCTGGGCTCAAGGGTGGCTCTCTCTGCTGGTGTTGTGCAAGTTGCCCTGGCAAGGCTCTTGCTGGGGCCATAGAGGTCGTCCCGGCAAGGGTCTTGCCGGGAGAGTCCACCTTGCTCATGTATTCTTCAGTGTTTCTGGCCTTGGCGTTGGTTTGTTTGTCTTATGCTTCAGTTTCCCTCCGGCTTCCCTCCTCTGGCTTGTTATGTGTGGCCGCGGGAGCGGCTCTGACTGCCCGTGCACAAGTAAAGGGGTCAAATGGAGAGCCCCTACTTTTGTACATCGACAGGCGTGTGGCCACGCCCGCGCGTACGCGTCGCCGCACCTCCTGGTTGCCTTCTTCCCCTGGCCTCCTGTAACATCGCCACGCACCCCCCCAACTCATCTCACTCTCCCCCATGGCCCTCCTCTCCTCTGCTCCCTCTCTCTCGCCCGGACCGAACGTGCCCGTCGCCGCCGTCCAAAGCCCAGCGCTGTCGTTGTTTCGCCTCCACAAGCTGTCAAAAAGCTCTGCCAAGCCCCGATTAACCTCTCCATCGAAGGACGCGAGCACGAAGGCTCCGCACCGACGCCACCATCGCCGTCTCCGAGCTCTGCTCCGACGGATGCCACCGCCCATTTCGTTGTCCGTAGTTCGTCCCCAAGCCTGACGAGACCTCCATACGACTCCCTGTGAGCCCCTCTCCCTTTCCCCTCATACCCCGTGGTGGATTTGGTCCGCTAGCTCAATTCCTGCCATTGCCGAGAGCTTCCACTGTCGTATCTCATCTCCGCCGTGGCCTGAGCTCGATCTGCTCACGTCCGAGCATGCAGTAGTGCTCCAGGAGCTCCCCTGGTGCTCCTGCGCCGCTCAACCTGCTCACTAGCAAGCTGCAGCCCCGCGCCCCGGCCAAGCCCGAGCATCGCCACTGCAAAGCTCGTTGTTGCCGTCATTGCAGGTGACCTCTACACCGCCCGCTGCCACCACTCGACGCGCATCGTAGCGTTGGTTCCATCAGGACCAACCGCGCAACCCCTCGTCGCCGGAGTTGGCCGGCCGGCGAGCACCGCCGTGCCTGGATTACCGCCGGCCATTAGTTGCTGACTAATCCTATCGTGAGCCACTAACTAACCCTCTTTGTGTGCATGACATGTGGGCCCATGCCCTAATTAATTTAGGCTTAGGGTTAGTTTACTGTTAATTAACTCTATTAGTTATATTAGACACTGACACGCGGGCCCCATTGGTCAGGTTTGAACAGAGCCGCACCTATTGACTTGCTAACGTCACGCCGACGTCATGCTGACGGAGTAACTATTTCTGAAATTTAAACAAATCTAAATGATTTATTTATTTTCAGAAAATATCCTAAACTTCTAAAAATCTGAAAATTCAACCGTAACTCTAAATGGAATAATCTATATATGAAAAAATATCAGAAAAATCCAATCTATCCATCTATACCATTTTCATGCATGTTTGAGCAACTTATGCCTGCTGATCATGTCAAATCAATTAAATGGCATTTGAATAATCACATATGGAGTTTGAATTTGAATATTGTATTCAAACTAACTTCATTTAAATCGATGTTAGTTGCATTAGCTCAAATCACAGCATATCGCCATATCATGATCATGCATCATATTGTGCATTGCATTGATTGTGTTCCTTCTCTGTTGCCGGTAATTGTCCCCTCTGAGTAGACGATGTTTCGACGGTGAGATCGATGACACCGATGAAGAGCTATATTATCTTCAGAAGTGTCTGGCAAGCAAAAACACCCTTGTTTATTCTGATAGAATCCCACTCTCTCGCTTCTAGTCTCTTCTATTGCATGAGGACAACAACGATTCAACTGTTACATGTTGCTGTAGTTGAACCCCTTTCCTCTACATGACCTGTCATTGCCACGGTAAATAGATGAAACCCACTAGCATGAGTAGGAGTTGTTTGAGCCCTGATGTGCCTACTCATTTATGCTTGTTGTCATGCCTGCTACTGCTTAGAGTTGAGTCAGGTCTGATTCTGATTCATCGAGGATGAATTGGTATGTGGTGAACATGTCCTACTGTTGAGAGCTAAGTGTGTGAACACGATTTGGTAAAGGTAGCGGTGAGAGGCCATGTAGGCGTACATGGTGGGTTGTCTCATTGAAACCGTCCTCAGGAACTGAGTTCTGTGTTTGTGATCCATGAACAGCTACTACCACGCATTGGAATGCTTAAGTGCCCCTCTCGAGTTATTAATCACCTTGATCTCTGTCCAGGAGTTGCAACTAGTTTTTGTTGTTTGTAGGATATGTGTTGGGGGTCGTGCATAGCACTGACCCTAGGGGTGGGCTATGATGCGGTAGAGACACGAGGCACGGTGTACCGGGACGCCCGTTTGGTGCCTCAGGAACCCTGCTCTCATCGTTTGGGGCCATGAGTGAAACCCTGGCCGGATCTCCTTGCGGATGGAACTCAAATAGGCGATAAACCTGGACTAGAGACTTGTGTGGTTAGTCAGGTCGTGGCCAACTCCCTCTCCAGGCTTCCGCTTGAAGGTTGTCGAGATACACGACGTGTACATGGTGGTAAGTGGCGGGAGCGGGTGTGAAGAAGTACACCCCTGCAGGGTTAACATGATCTATTCGAATAGCTGCGTCCGCGGTAAAGGACTTCTGGGTTGCATGAACAGTTCATAGACAAGTGAAAGTGGATACTCTAAAATGCGCAAGAAAAGCGTGAGTGCTATGGATGGCGTTCTTTTTGGGAGATGGGAGCGAATCCATAGTGGTGTATTGATTGGTGAATATGTGGACTCATGTGCGCCACCTCAAAATAGTTACTAGCAGTCGTACTTCAGGATAGCCACCGAGTCGAAGCTGGCTTGCTGCAGTTAAACTCCACCCCCCCTTTGTTGATACTGATGCATATGTAGCTAGTTCTGATGTATGTCTTGCTGGGTACATTTGTACTCATGTTTGCTTAATTTATGTTTTTGTAGAGAGACTTCAGTCTCGCTAGTAGTTCCGCGTGGACTTTGATGTTTAGCTTGTTACCTCAGCTACGATCTTGTGCCCTCGGCAGGATCTTGTAGTTACTTAGGCTTCCCGTCCTTTTTCATTTGTAGTTGTTTGTACTCAGGCAGGTTAAGCTTCCACATGTGCTTTTTGCTTGTGTGACTTGAATGATGGGTCATGAGACCCATGTTTGTAATATCTGACTCTTCGGAGTCTTAGGAATAAATAATTTGAGTCATAGAGTTTTGTTGTGATGCCATGTTGTATTTACACATATCGAGCATATTGTGTGTATGATTGAAATGCTTGGTATGTGTGGGATCCTACAACCTAGTTGTCTATCCTTGGTAGCCTATCTTATGGGGAAATGTAGTCTAGTGCTTCCACTGAGCCATGGTAGTCTGCTACAGCCCGGTTTACCAGAGTCCTGTTAGCCCAGTTGCTATTGCTCCGGAACACTTAGACTGGCCAGCATGTGTCCTTCTTCGTTCCTATGTCTGTCCCTTCAGGAAAATGTCACATGTTGTTCTTTTAAGTCCTTGTAGCTTGCTACGACTTGGGTTCATACGTTGATGACCGACACGTTCGTTGTTGGGTCATGTATGCCTATCCCTGTAAGTTAGTGCCACTTTGGGTTCATGACTAGTCATGTCGGCCGGTTTCTCTATCATATGGATGCTAGCGACACTATCATATACGTGAGCCAAAAGGTGCAAACGGTCCTGGGCCAGGTAAGGTGGCACCCTTGGGAATACCGTGCGTGAGGCCGCAAAGTGATATGACGTGTGGCATGCTAGATCGATGTGGCTTAGGATCGGGATCCTGACATTAAGGAGACATTGACCTTAAGCATGTTCGTACTGACAAGCAATTGGCGGACATATTCACCAAACCGCTTGATGAGAATGTATTTTGCTGTTTGAGAGGTGAATTGAACATCATTGTTGCTTCAAACTTGGAGTAGAAACTCCATTTGGATGCATGGAAGGCATCATGAGCTTTTGACTAATCCTTGATATTCCTCTTATGGTGATGATCATATGTCTTGGGTCTATATTTGTACCCTCACATGTCATCTAACCCTTGTAGGTACTTGGATGAATCAAAATCTATGAGATTGCAACTCACTCACATCTTGAGCAATCTCTACATCACCAAGTCTCTACAATGTGGTGGTTGAAGACGAGGAAGAATGAAACCTTTCAACATATCCTTTGACAAATTCTATATATCAAATTTCATTTGGTATCAAATTTCATGATTGTCACCTTGGATACACAAGTTCAATTCCTCGCAAGAATAACCCATGTAGGTAGATGAACTCAAATTACAAGTGGTGCTCCCAACTCTTGATGAGTACATCAATCTTGAGCATCCACACAAGTTCAACTACCTGATCAAGTTCAACACCACCACCCATGGTATGTTATTCCATCTTAGAGAAGATTTACCCCAAGTCATGGGTCAAAGCAGCTCAACAAGATGTGAATACATCAAAATGCTTAAACGAGAAATGGTAACCCCATTTTGAGCTTAAACGATGAGTATGACCTATGATCAAGTGTTCTCACTTGACTCCTCAGTTAATATACTCTAAGATAGGTGACTTTGTCGCCGACCCTCTCTAGATGTAGTTCTCTAGTGTTTCTTAGTGTTCTTGCATTTGTGCCTAGCATGTTTCCCTTTCACTTCATCTAGATTTCTTTTCTTTATATGTTATGTTCTGCATTCTCTGCAGCCAATTCATTGCAAATCCTTCAGTTAATTCCCTGCAAACCTTTGTGAGATCTTATTTGCCTAGTGATCTGAGATGAAAAAAATCTTTTCTTCTCTATTGAACTCGTTCTCACCGATTTATACATCCGGCCAGACCGAACTACAATGTCACATTGTAAATTGTTCACCGGTCTAACCGACAAGGACAAACCCGATCTGACCGATATGCATCATGGGGGCGGCTTGGATGGACTGACCTGGATAGACAATCTGCATACTTAATATCCACGTTTCAATTTAGTGTACATTGTAAGATTTGAATTGAGGACCATGCATATGGCTTCCGTAATTATTTCGAATTCCTACCGTACTAGGTTTGGAAAAGTTGACATTGACTCGATTGTTGTGCTATTTTGTAGGTCATATGTTTGAATCCATACAAAGTTTTCTCACTACCATGATGTTCATCTTATACATATGAATTTGTATTAGAAAAGTAGCGTGGATACCATCAAATGCGAAATCCACGTTAGAATTGAAGATCGCTATGCGACACACACTCTAATCCAAATAACTCCTCATTAATTAATTTATAGTATCTCGTTTCGTATGACTAATTATTTGCAATGAAAACACGGGCATGGTAATACATACAGATTCGTTTGCAAATGAAAGAAGATTCATTTGCATTCTCAAATATAGGCAGACCAGGGTCTTGTCGTGGTGGTCGTGTGTGTCATACGGACGCTAGCACCTAGCCACCCCCTCCCTCCCTCCCCCCCCCCCCCCCCCCGCCCAAAAAAGGACAGCGACAAAATAAGTTCATGGTTCCAGGTTTCGGATTGTAATATTCGGAGGCCCGAATTATAGCCCTGCAAAATCTCCCTACTCCACCGTCCCCTTCCACGCCTAGAGCGCTCAAATCCCTAATTCGCCGCCAACCCAAGCAAAGTTTTAATCGCCCCTCGTCTCGTCTCTTTCCCCACCTTTGTGCTGGGCAACGACGACGATGACGACGGTCGCGCTTCACCACCGCACCGGAGCTACCTCATCTAGGCCCTTGTCCACCGCACCGGGTGGTCCACCGACAACGTCGGCCGCCACAACTGTCGTGCGCCCGTGCCTCACAGACACTGACTTCCACCGCATTAGGTGCGCTTTAAGGATGTCGTCTCCCACCTCACCGGGGCTACTTCACCGAGCACATCGTCGCACCTCCACCGCCCTAGGCCGTTGGGGCTTCACCAACGGTCTCGTCCACCGCATCGTAGCGCTCCGCTGGCACTCAAGATCTGCATCCGTGTGCAGTCAGGCAATACCAGCGCATCACCATCAACGACTCTGAAGTGACTCGCACTCTAGCTAGGCGAGCATGCCCAAACGCCGGCCCGAACTAGGCATCCACATATCACTCCCTTGTGCACTATTCTGATGATGTTTGGATATCCTTTCACTGCTCTCTTAGCTTACACGCCTATGCAACTCTGACTTTATCTCTTTTGGAGATATCATCTGAAACAAGCAAAACCATTTTTTAGCGATGCATGATGGCGCTACGGGATTTCGTACACATCCTACACACTGGTACAACCTTGTAAGTACCTGTCCTCCTGTACAACAGTGATACGTCCATTTTGCGTCATGCTTTTATGCTGATATTTATTGCATTGTGGACTTTTATTACACAATATATCACAATACTTATGCCTATTCTCTCTTATTTTACAAGGTTTACATGAAGAGGGAGAATGCCGGCAGCTGGAATTCTGGACTGGAAAAGGAGCAAATATTAGAGACCTATTCTGCACACTCCAGAACTCCTAAAACTTCATGGAGCATATTTTTGGAATATATAAAAAATATTGGGCGAAGAAAGTACTAGAGGGGGGCCACCAACCAGCCACAAGGGTGAAGGGCGCGCCCCCCGACCTTGTGGCCCCCCTGGCAGGCCTCCAGTGCCCATCTTTTGCTATATGGTGTCTTTTACCCTGGAAAAAATAGGAAGGAAGCTTTCGGGTTGAAGCGCCGCTTTCTCGAGGCGGAAGCTGGGCATAACCAATCTAGGGCTCCGGCGGAGCTGTTTTGCCGAGGAAACATCCCTATGTGAGAGGGAAATCGAAGCCATCGTCATCACCAATGATCCTCTCATCGAGGGAGGGTCAATATCCATCAATATCTTCACCAACACCATCTCCTCTCAAGCCCTAGTTCATCTCTGGTATTCGATCTTGGTACCAAGACCTCAGATTGGTACCTGTGGGTTGCTAGTAGTGTTGTTTACTCCTTGCAGTTGATGGTAGTTGGTTTATTCGGTGGAAGATCATATATTCAGATCCTTGATGATAATTAATACTCCTCTGACTATGATTATGAATATGCTTTGTGAGTAGTTAAGTTTGTTCTCGAGGACATGGGAGAAGTCTTGTTATAAGTAATCATGTGAATATGGTATTCGTTCGATATTTTGATGAGATGTATGTTGTCTTTTCCTCTAGTGGTGTTATGTGAACGTAGACTACATGACACTTCACCATTAGTTTTGGCCTAGGGGAAGGCATTGGGAAGTAATAAATAGATGATGGGTTGCCAGAGTAACAGAAGCTTAAAACCTAGTTTGTGCATTGCTTCGTAAGGGGATGATTTGGATCCATATGTTTCATGCTATGGTTAGGTTTACCTTAATACTTCTTCCGTAGTGGTGGATGCTTGCGAGAGGGGTTAAACATAATTGGGAGGCTTGTCCAAGGAAGGGCAGCACCCAAGCACTGGTCCACCCACATATCAAATTATCAAAGTAACGAATGTGAATCATATGAGCATGATGAAAACTAACTTGATAACAATTCCCATGTGTCCTCGGGAGTGCTTTGCCTTATATAAGAGTTCGTCCAGGCTTGTCCTTTGCTACAAAAAGGATTGGGCCACCTTGATGCACCTTAATTACTTTCATTACTTGTTACTCGTTATGATTTATCTTATCATAAAACTATATGTTAACGATAATTTGAGTGCTTGTAAAGAATACCTTGCAGAGAATACCTCGTTGGGTTTGACACTCTTACTTATCGAAAGGACTACGATTGATCTGCCATACTTGTGGGTCATCAAACAGCAAGGCCGATTCCTCTTATTTGATCAACCATTCGCCGTGTCAAAAATGCATAGGAGCATGCAAGGAGCACAAGGCCTGCACATCCAAGCAAGTGGTAACATGGACTTGTACATGGAACATCCCCAGCGCAAGCAGAGCTGCAATGGGCATGTACAACGAGCTAGCGTATGTCCCTGCATTTCATTTAATTCGTACTGGCATGCTTGTATGATTTGTGTGCAATGGCAGATCCACGAATTCAAGTTACCAGGGGCGGAAATTTAACTTAAAAATACAAAGGCACTTGCACTTCGGAAATCAACATAACTTGAGAAATGTGAAGCTACATGAACTTTGAAAACTAGCTAATGATGCAAAGTAGTTCCAGATTATAAAACACTAAGTGATGTAAGCACCAAAAACACAAAATGCAACATGGTGTACAAGGACTAGTAACATGGTCTGTACCTTCTTGAATTATTCGTTCTCTGGCTGAAAATATCGAAGTGTAATTGCAACTATAACCAGTGCGCAAACTGCATATCAATATATCTATCTTGCACAAGTATGACAATAGTTTCAAAAAACAGATTAGAAAAGTATTTATGCTACGTTGTCATGATATGGGGACTTTCTGGTAGATGGCCTCGACATTTCCTCAAGCCATGAAAATGTACTATAATTTGCTTGTCACCAATTCCTACAAATCTCTACGTCTCTCTCAACATAGCAGATCATCATTTGACACTAAATCCTTCAATGGGAGCTGGCAAAATGCTTGCATTAGATCCCTCATTAGACACTCTATGTTCATCACCAGGAGCATGTAAAATGTTTGCATCAAATCCTTCATTAGCAGTTTGTTCATTAGACACTTCAGGCTCAAGAACAACATGAGCTTGTATGTTTGCACCAGAAATTTTATTAGATACATCAGGTTCATTCATTTCAGTATTGATTGGGGGAGTTATAAAATAAGTAGAAATTGATTTCCTTTTCTTCTAGATTCCCTACACACAAGCAATTTTACAACACCGCCAGGTTTAACTATTGGCCAGAAATTCAACAGTTGAATTAGATATAATCAGGGATGTGATGTACCTGCTTGTTGCGCATGCTGTTCTTGCAAGCTGCGACTGTCCGTTTGCGCAAGCTCCATGCCATGCTCGTGCTGCCGCCGCTGCCTCCCACGCAGGCTACACCTATGGTTGGATCTTCATCTTCTTGTCCTTCCATTCACTCGAAGCCCGGCGACCGGCATCCAACGAGGGCGCAAGGAAGTGTTGTGTCGGTCTGTCCAACGGTGGCTAGGTTAGGAGCGAACCAGGCTAGAGTGAGGCTGGAGCGAACGAATTCGGATTTTTCTGGCTGTCGATCGATACGGGAGGTGCTCGTTTGGGCTGCGCGCCTACTATAGGGCCTGCCTTGCACTTATGTTGTTGGCCCAGCCAAATTGAAACATTTTTGTTCCCATTTTACATTGCTTGCTCGTGCGCTGGGATGAACAAAACTAGCATGGGCCAACCTGGACAACTCAAACTAGGTGCACACTTTCCATCCACCCGAGGTGGCCGCCCATACCATCCCCCTATGGTGGCGTTACCCCTTTTTGTGTGTATGATTGGGGTAGTGAAGAATATTTCGGTGGCGCTTTTGATTTACCCACAGAATGGTTGAATTACTTGTTTCTACGAACTGAGTTAACCAATAATGTGAAGGATGCCAGTCTTTTCATCCTACTGTAGATTGCTTAGATCTCGATATGCCAAATGTAATTGCATGAAATATACAGTAAAAGCTAGTGTGATGTGTGTTGCTACAACTAGTCTGACAACCCGTCCTCATATAACACATCAAGGAAGCACCATCTTATCAGATTAACCATTCAACTTACCAATGCAGTGTGGGAGGAAAGAAGTATTGTGACTGCGTATCCAACCAATTGATGCCATGGACTCCTTCGTACAACCTTGTAAGCCAAAAAGTTGTGGTGTGCCTGTACAAAGAGCGAGCGTAAGTTCAGTTACCTGCTTCTTGCAATTTTAGTTAGCTAATTATTGCAAAATTGTTCAATTACGTTGCTCGGCTTAATTTAGTTTGCTACTGATTACCTAATGACATAGCATGTTTATCCTATTATAGACTACGCCTATCTATGTGTTTCATACTTACTATTAAGAATTACCTGTTTGCCTGAACTTAATAGCTACTTAAGCACGTTGATAGATAGTCATATGTACTTCTAGGGTGAACCAGAATTCACGTGTAATTTATGTTCTGATACCCTGTTTGTTTAAATGGTTTGCGGTTATCACTTTTAGCACTATTATTGTTTGCATGTTCATAGATAGACAACGGTCAGGTTTATATGAGGGACACCGTCTTTTTAACTTATATATATATATGTATATGTGTGTGTGTGTGTGTGTGTTTCTGTGTGTGTTGGAATCATTTTGCTTACATCAAAGAAATTTATAGATGTATGTGTTGCTGGTAAAGGGTACCGACTTGTTACTTGAATACATTGCCAAGAACTTGTTAGTTTTACTAGTTCATGTGTAATTAAATACGTTGCCAAAACTGGTTAGTTTTACTAGTTTGATGTTAGTTTCTTATGGCTATTACAACACTTTATTTATGATTGCTAACATTCAAGTTTGCAGGATCCAACTGAAACTCTGTTGGCACAACAGGTATGTTTTCAGAAACTTCCTTGTTTACCTGGTTTGCTGCTGTAACTTGTTGCTATAATCATCTTACCAACTTCAAGTTTTCAGGATCCAATTGGAAGTCCAATTGCATAGCAGGTACATTTTCAAAAATATATTTGTGTAACAGGTTTGCTGCTGCAACTTGTTGCTCTAATCAAGTTACTGACTACTCAACTTTTCTGGATCCAAGATAAACTCCAATGCCACAAAAGGTTCTGTTTGCAAAACTTGTTTGTTTAACTTCTTTGCTGCTACAACCGGTTGCTCTAATCACATTACTGGCTACTCAAATTTTCACAATCCAAGAGAAACTCCAATCCCACAACAGGTACCTTTTGCAAAACTTGTTTGTCTAACTACTTTGCTTCTGCAACCAGTTACAATGATGCTAATAACTCTTTTCAGTATCCAATTGAAACTCTTTAATTCCTTGTTTGTTTAACTGGTTTGATGTTCTAACTTGATAGAGGCAAAGGTGTCCCGTCTTTCGATGAGATGATGGATATCGCTTTGGTGGCAGTCGACTTTGACGATCCGACTACGAACGTGTGAGGACGTCGCGCCTTAGCAATCGCTAAACCAACTCCGAGAGGTTATTGACCACGCCGGAGCACGATCAACCTGACCACGAGGGTCTGTTTCCTGCGAGCAAACGAAGAACAAGCAAGAAACTGATATTGCAATCTGGATATTGCGAATATAAGATGAAAGCTTTATTGATCAAGGTGGGGTTCTGTGACGCCTTTATCTGGTCGTTGAACACAAACGAAGTACGCGAAGTTGCAGCTATGGCGAACTTTTAATCTAAACAAAACCCGAAGTCTAAACGATGCCCTAAGGGCTGTATATATGGAGGAAGAGGGGGGGGGGGAATTTCGTGGCCCTTGGTGGAGGGGTCCGAAATCAACCCTATCTCTTGTTTCCCCACACATACGTACTCTAAAAATAGCCTATACTTATGTATTTCGAAATTACATGGGCCTGGCCCAATAATAAGGTGACGCGGCACCTAAAATAGCCTCGGGACGAAATTTATGAAGTGGCATCTTGTATATTTCGTCCAAGGCTTCATGCACCCATTCTTGTTCCCCTTGCGCATGCCATCATCTCCATGCTTGTTCTTGCTCCAATGTTCATCCTTCTCCAAGCTAGGCCCTTCATTTGTAAGCAAAACAAATGTATCCAATTTAGGCAGCATCATATTCTCAAGAACATTAGAATCATTACCAAGAAATGAAAGTACCTGGTAATTTAGTTGGCGTGCACGAGCTCTAGTAATTGGTCCAGTATGTATAGCAGTAGGGGCTGTGGGTGTAACAATTGTATTGATGTCCTCATCATCCTCCCCTTCTTCAAATGAAGTCGTCCTCGACGGAAGTTCATCTTCCTCACCCAAATAAGGCTTCAAATCTGCAATGTTAAAAGTGGGACTAACCCCAACATCTGCAGGCAGCTCAAGTTTATATGCATTATCATTTATTTTCTCTAACACCTTAAAGGGACCATCAGCATGTGGCATTAACTTTGATTTGCACAAATCAGGAAATCTATCCTTACGCAAATGTAACCAAACAAGATCTCCAGGTGCAAACACAACATGTTTTCTACCCTTATCTCCGGCAAGTTTATATTTAGCATTCATACGCTCAATGTTTTCCTTAGTTAAGTCATGCATTTTTAAAATCAATTCAGCACGTTGTTTAGCATCAAAATTAACCTTCTCCGAAGATGGAAGAGGCAACAAATCAATAGGTGCACGAGGTAGGAAACCATACACAACTTCAAAAGGGCACATCTTAGTAGTAGAATGCAATGAACGATTATAAGCAAATTCAATATGAGGCAAGCATTCCTCCCACATTTTCTTATTATTCTTCAAAACAGTCCTAAGCATAGTAGACAACGTTCTATTGACTACTTCAGTTTGTCCATCGGTTTGGGGGTGACAAGTAGTACTAAAAAGCAGTTTAGTCCCCAACTTAGCCCATAAACATCTCCAAAAGTGGCTAAGAAATTTAGTATCACGATCTGAAACAATAGTATTTGGCACACCATGCAAGCGAATAATTTCACGAAAGAACAAATCAGCAACATTAACAGCATCATCGCTTTTATGACATGGTATAAAGTGTGCCATTTTCGAGAATCTATCCACGACAACAAATATGCTATCCCTCCCCTTCTTTGTTCGAGGTAAACCTAAAACAAAGTCCATAGATATATCCTCCCAAGGAACACTAGGTACAGGCAAAGGCATATATAAACCATGAGGATTGAGTCGTGACTTAGCTTTTTGACATGTAGTGCATCGAGCAATAAAATGCTCAACATCCCGTCTCATCTTTGGCCAAAAGAAATGTGTAGCAAGTACGTCCTCCGTCTTCTTCACGCCAAAGTGTCCCATTAATCCTCCTCCATGCGCCTCCTGCAACAACAAAAGACGAACGGAGCTAGCTGGAATGCATAGCTTGTTAGCACGAAACACAAATCCATCGTTAACGACGAACTTGTTCCACGTTCTTCTTTCTTTACAATATTGCATTACATCTTTAAAATCAGCATCATGCACATATTGATCTTTGATGGTCTCCAAACCAAATATTTTGAAGTCAAGTTGTGAAAGCACAGTATAGCGGCGAGACAATGCATCAGCAATAACATTTTCTTTTCCCTTCTTGTGTTTAATGACATAAGGAAAAGTCTCAATGAATTCAACCCATTTAGCATGTCTACGATTCAGTTTAGCTTGACTTTTAATATGTTTCAAAGATTCATGATCAGAATGTATAACAAATTCTTTGGGCCATAAATAATGTTGCCATGTTTCTAAAGTCCGAACAAGAGCATATAATTCTTTATCATAAGTAGAATAATTCAGACTAGGCCCACTCAATTTTTCAGAAAAGTATGCAACAGGTTTGCCATCTTGTAATAACACACCGCCTAATCCAATTCCACTAGCATCACATTCCAACTCAAAAGTCTTATTAAAATCAGGAAGTTGGAGTAAAGGAGCATGTGTCAACTTATCTTTCAATACCGAGAAGGCTTCTTCCTCTGCGGTACCCCAAAGAAAAGGCACATCTTTCTTTGTAAGCTCATTGAGAGGTGCAGCAATGGTGCTGAAATCTCTCACAAAACGCCTATAGAATCCAGCGAGGCCAAGAAAACTCCTCACTTGTGTGACCGTTTTGGGCTGCGGCCAACTCTCAATAGCTTCAATCTTGGCTTTATCAACTTCAATTCCCTGTGGAGTAACAACATAGCCAAGAAAAGATACTCGGTCGGTGCAAAAGGTGCACTTCCCAAGGTTACCAAACAAAGGTGCATCACGTAGAGCAATAAAAACAGCACGCAAATGTTCCAAATGTTCTTCCAAAGATCTGCTATAAATCAATATGTCATCAAAGTAAACTACCACAAATCGTTCAATGAAAGCACGTAAAACTTCCTTCATTAATCTCATGAAAGTACTAGGTGCATTAGTTAACCCAAAAGGCATGACTAACCACTCATATAATCCAAACTTAGTTTTAAATGCTGTTTTCCATTCATCTCCCAATTTCATACGAATTTGATGGTATCCACTACGCAAATCAACTTTGGAGAATATTGTAGAGCCACTCAATTCATCAAGCATATCATCGAGCCTAGGAATAGGATGACGATAACGAATAGTAATATTATTAATGCCTCTACAATCAACACACATACGTGATGTACCATCCTTTTTCGGCACTAGAATAATAGGAACAGCACAAGGACTAAGGGATTCGCGTATATAACCTTTGTCGAGAAGCTCTTGTACTTGACGCATAATCTCCTTCGTCTCCTCTGGATTGGTACAGTATGGTGCACGGTTTGGCAGTGAAGCACCAGGAATTAAGTCAATCTGATGCTCAATCCCTCGAATAGGCGGTAATCCCGGTGGCACGTCTTGTGGAAAGACGTCAGCGAACTCCTGCAAAATGTTAGTGACAGCAGGAGGCAAAGAGGAAGGCACGTCCTCGAATGAAAATAATGCCTCTTTGCACACAAAAGCATAGCAAACAGATTTGCTGAAATCTAGCTCATCAATATCAGATTTGGTGGCAAATAAACATGCACTTTTCAATTTAATTTCAGAAGCAACACTAGATGGTTTATTATTAGGCTTCATTTGTTGCTCAAATTCTTTTGCCACAATCTGATTTTCACTCTTATTCTTCTCCTTTTTTGCTTTATTAGCTCTATTAATATCATCTTTCAAAATGGAATCAGGAGTCATAGGAAGCAAAGTAATATTTTTATCCTTATGAACAAGAGTATAGTGATTGTTTCTACCATGGTGTACAGAGTTTTTATCAAATTGCCATGGTCTACCAAGTAATAAGGAACATGCTTGCATAGGTACCACATCACAATCAACATAATCACCATATGTAGAGATACTAAAATGCACACGAACAGTACGTGTTACCTTAACCTTGCCGCTGTTGTTGAACCATTGGATGTAGTAAGGATGTGGATGTGGTCTTGTGGTGAGAGAAAGCTTTGTCCACCATGTCCATGCTAGCCAAGTTGTTGCAGCTCCCTCCGTCTAATATGACGCGCACAGAACGTTCCTTCACAACTCCCTTGGTATGGAACAAATTGTGCCTCTGATTTTGCTCAGCTTGTGTGACCTTCACACTCAAAACACGTTGAGCAACTAAACATTCATACCTGTCGGCGTCTTCAGGAGCCATGTATTGCGTCTCATGATCAGAATCATCTCCACCATGTTCTTCACGTGTAATAAGAGCCAAAGTCTCCTCATCATAGTCACTAGCGGACTCATATCCACCATCTGCGGTAGCAATCATCACACGTGGAGATTTGCATTCTCTCGCATAATGACCTCCTCCCTTACAACGACGACAAATAATATCACTTGTGTGCCCTGTTGATGCCATGGAAGAAGAAGAACTCTATGCAGGCCCAGCAGGTGCGCTCTTGGCAGATAATGGTGGTTGTGCCTGTTTTCTTGTATCACGACTGGAGGAGGCACCTGATTGAGGTGCTGGTGTAGTTGAAGTAGAAGATGCATGCGGCGTCCATGATGAAGGTCGGCCTGCAGAAAAGTTAGATCGCGCCAATGCTTGTCGATCCTGCACTTCACGTTCAGCTTTACAAGCAAGATGGAATAAACGAGTGATATTAGTATACTCCTTATAGTCTAGAATGGTCTGAATCTCTCTATTTAATCCACCCAGAAAACGTGCAAGCATAGCTTCATTCTCCTCAACAATACCACATCTAATCATGCTAGTTTGTAATTCCTGATGATATTCTTCTACAGAATTTTTCCCTTGTCTTAAACGCTGCAATTTTTGAAGCAATTCACGTTGATAATATGGTGGAACCCAACGCGTACGCATAGCAGTTTTCAAAGCAGCCCAAGTAGTTGGAATAGGATATAATCTACAATGTTCAGACCACCATACACATGCAAAACTAGTGAAAGCACAAACAGCAGCAGCAACCCGTCTCTCCTCGGGATATTGTAAACATGTAAAACGTTGTTCAGTTTCTAACTCCCAAGTAAGATATATATCAGGAACATATCTACCCTCAAATGGTCGAATATTCAATTTCAGTTTAGGAATATGCACATCATCTCGTACCTGAGGTGGTGGTGCAGGCCTACCATTACGAATATATACCTGAGGTCGACCTGCTGGTGGTGGTGCTGGTGGGTGCACGTAGTTCTGATTTTGATCAACCTCATCCTCATAATAGCCCGCATACTCATCATCCTCCTGGGTACCAGCAGCAGCAGTAGCAGGAGCCAAAGAAGCATCAATAACAGGAACAGCAGCACCAGAAGTTTGGCCATCCTCAATAGGAACACGCTTCGCTCGTCCATACTGATTCGGAAGGATGCGTTGTTGTTGGTGTTGCAGAGGTGCAATAGGTGCAGCCGGCGGTGGTGGTGGTAAACGCGCGAGCAATTCATTAAACTTGCTATCAAGCTTTGTTTCGAACGTCTTCTCCATGCCGTCTATCTTCTCCATGGCCTCGTCAAATCTGTTTAGCACATCTTGCACCTGTCCACTCATCATTTGCTGAAATTTATCATGTAGATGTTTGTTCATCAGGTTCTCCCAATCAGTCTCATCGGCTTATGATCCTACCATGGTTAGCAGCAAATAGAAACACACAAGAATATGATCCTACAGACTACTAAGAAGTGGTGGTGGTGTATCACAAACCCGTCAAGCAAAACTCAAATTCTTACCAGTTCTTACCCAGCAGCAGGCGGTGATCGGCAACCGTTGTAGTCAAAACTCTCAAAGCTTGGAGATAGCGATTACCAGGGAGAGTCAAACGCACGACGTAGATGTATGTGGAGCTGGGAAGGCTTATAATATGGTAGCAAAAAGGGTCAGCAATAATCAATTCAGAGATGCAAAGTTGAATAAACGCTCAACGACGGTACTGTGCTGGTCCTAGGCTAGACCGTGCTAGAGACGCGAGCCTAGAACACTAACAAAATCAAGGCGCTGCACGTAAACAAGGAAAAAGCACACTCTGGAATTTTTTTTTCGCTCTTTTTTTTGCGCTCTTTTTTTTTTGCGCTGCTTTTTCTTTTTTTTTGCGAAAAATCACTATAATGGCGAGTATCTCAAAACTCTTCCTAGGTCAAACTGACAGGATGGGCACGAAATTTTTTCGACCAAATTTTTTTTTTCGTTGTTTCGACTGCCCGGACCCAAAAACTGGAAACGGGTCAAAAAAAACTTCCTATAATGGCACCTGTCTCAACACACTCAGAAACACCTAAAAATAGGATAGCCAGAATTTTTTTCGAAAAATGCGTTTTCGAAAAATTTTGGGCCTAAACGGAGGGTTGTTTCCGGACTCTTCTTTCCGAAATCTACTCCGGCAAGGAAACACGAATCGGAATCTAGATGGATCTCAAAAACACACCTAATATGCAAGGAACTCGGATTGGTGGTGGATATATGGTGGTGGTATATGGCAGCGGTGGAGGTATATGGCAGCGGTGGTAATATATGGATATGGATCGGTGGTGGTATATGGATACAGATTGGTGGTGGTATATGGATAAGGATTCGGAGCGGTGGTGGTAGGTGACAGGGGCGATGATGATGGTGCGGTGGCGGCGTGACAACTTATGACCAGAACTCGAAACTCTAAAAGACTAACGCTAAGACCAGCAACTAGACACGACGATGCAACCGCAAATTCAACAAAGCAAAACCCTAAAAAGATTATGCAAAGGCTCAGATTGGTTCGGATATGATGAACTAACCCTAAATTTTTTTGGCTTTTTCGTGGACTGTAGGTATGAAGAACAGACTCGATCTAAACTACGAAAAACTGTAAAATCTCACCGAGCAACCTGGAAATCTGATACCACTTGATAGAGGCAAAGGTGTCCCATCTTTCGATGAGATGATGGATATCGCTTTGGTGGCAGTCGACTTTGATGATCCGACTACGAACGTGCGAGGACGTCGCGCCTTAGCAATCGCTAAACCAACTCCGAGAGGTTATTGACCACGCCGGAGCACGATCAACCTGACCACGAGGGTCTGTTTCCTGCGAGCAAACGAAGAACAAGCAAGAAACTGATATTGCAATCTGGATATTGCGAATATAAGATGAAAGCTTTATTGATCAAGGTGGGGTTCTGTGACGCCTTTGTCTGGTCGTTGAACACAAACGAAGTACGCGAAGTTGCAGCTATGGCGAACTTTTAATCTAAACAAAACCTGAAATCTAAACGATGCCCTAAGGGCTGTATATATGGAGGAAGAGGGGGGGGGATTTCGTGGCCCTTGGTGGAGGGGTCCGAAATCAACCCTATCTCTTGTTTCCCCACACATATGTACTCTAAAAATAGCCTATACTTATGTATTTCGAAATTACATGGGCCTGGCCCAATAATAAGGTGACGCAGCACCTAAAATAGCCTTGGGACGAAATTTATGAAGTGGCATCTTGTATATTTCGTCCAAGGCTTCATGCACCCATTATGGTGGCTTCAAAGTCCTGAAATCATCACTTGTAACTCCGTTCTTGTTCCCCTTGCGCATGCCATCATCTCCATGCTTGTTCTTGCTCCAATGTTCATCCTTCTCCAAGCTAGGCCCTTCATTTGTAAGCAAAACAAATGTATCCAATTTAGGCAGCATCATATTCTCATGAACATTAGAATCATTACCAAGAAACGAAAGTACCTGGTAATTTAGTTGGCGTGCATGAGCTCTAGTAATTGGTCCAGTATGTATAGCAGCAGGGGCTGTGGGTGTAACAATTGTATTGATGTCCTCATCATAACTCCTAGTTCAGATGTTTTGCTAACTTCAACTTTTCGGAATCCAATTGGAACTTTAATGGCAAAATAGGTTAGCCCAAGATCAAAGAGCGAGGTCCGCATGGACGTTGTATCATCTCACAACAGTGGCACCGGCCCAATCGTGCATCATGACTTGCCAATTGTTGATGCTCTAGAGGCTAAACTATTGGAAGAAAGAGATTCTGCTTCTGCACATAGAGATGAACTTGACATGTTAAGGAAGCAAACAACACAATCACGAGCTGTAATCAAGACAACCATTAAATATTTGGTCGATTTAAAAACGAAGCAAGCTGAGACTGACCGCATTGTTAAGGTCCTGAAGGAAAAAAAGGAAATTAAATTCCCACTTGGTAAATCATAGGTCAAATGTTTTTTCCATCGTTGAATAATCTGTGTTGTTTGTTCATGTAATCGATCAAACCATTTGTTTTAGAGATCATGTAATAATTGTTTTTTGTTTTTTGGTTTGTAATTTTTTTTAGCACAAGTTTGTATTAATTGATAAGACTCTGAGACATTTCATTTTGATTGATGTGCCAAACCTACAAATATGCCAATAGGGTTGAATGTGCATTCAACAATAATAGTAGTATAGATGGTCCATAAATGGCACGCATATGAAAGGGCCAAGATGATGCACTAGCTTCGCTAAAAAAATGACGCTCTTCTAGCGAAAAAGTACAGCGGCCTGGGTTATGTATGTTAGTTAATATTATTGATCCATGTGCTCTATAAGTGTTCATGTCTATTAGTTTTGCACAATATTGGTTGATTGACTTGGTATTTTGAATCTTGAGACATCACTTGTGTACATATCTAAATGGGAGTACACATTATGCTGTGTGTGACACTTGAGTTGGACATAAAGTGGTTCCAAATATTCAAATTCACCTTAAACTGGATTCTAGCTTCTCAATTCGAGTATCGACATTTGTAAATCATATTCATATATGACGGTGGAATAAATCTTTGTCGTGCTTTTCAAGATATATAAAAACACATAGAAGGATTTATAAAGATTCGTATAAGAATACAAAATGGACTCGAATTTAGTTGCCAGGGTAAACGTGGATGCTTATTGTCCCAAAATTCGAAAGAAGCGGCAAAATGTCCAGTCCCACGTCGGCTGCCCGAAGCCAGTGTTTGGGAAATGGGAATTATTGTCTATCCATTACACGGATAATCTATTGGCCCGATTTCCACTACCCTCAATAGGGGTAGGTTAGTAACTTCAATTAGACGTGACACGACCGCCTCTGAGCCCATTCTGACACGGTGGGCGCCAAACATGGGCGGCAAAACACATTTGATTCAAGCTCATTCGAAAGACCTCTGTTTCTCCCTCCATGTCCCCATTCATACATGGTGGGCGGCAAAACAAACTCGACTCGGCCGAAATCGATGTAGGCAAATATTTGCAATAGGGGAAAGTTTGTTACTTCACTCAGACATGACACAACCATCGTACCTGTCAGCCCCGTTCATACACCCTGGGCGCCAACCGTGGGCGCCAAAACACCCTCTCCTCGCCCGAAATCGCTTTGGGCAAATATTGGGGAGATGCGAGATTTTCGTCCTATCCCCAACCTATGAGACGTCCAAATTTTAAATGAGGGCTCAGTTTGTAACTTTCCCGTATTTTAGACAGGCGTGTCCCAAAAACATGGTTCCCCGTACCTGTCCCTCCATTTCCCATTCATACACCGTCCGCACTAGAACACCATCCCCACACCAGCCTCCTCCGACCGCCACCCCATCCATCTCCGCCGTCCTCCACCCCATCCATCGCCACCGTCCTCCACCATGTTGGATCGCCTACCAAGACCATGTCGTCCACTTCTAGAGATGGATGTTTCTCATCCATAGCGACAGACCAGGAGCCTTGCATCACATTGTGTCGCTTAATCGACTTCGTCGTCCTCTTTGCCAGGGCCGCTCACACAACCTTCTCGTCCACCAATGGGATTATCCCCGATGCACCTGTCTATCGTCGCAGATCTACTTCAATGCCACCGATAGCCATCGCACCCCCGATGCCTACATGGGGCCGCAAGAGAGGTGGTACTTCATATCTACTCAACTTTTTGATCTCAACCAGAAAATAGATCATAACTTGGTTATGATAGTTTTTTCAGCTCTTAGAATTTAGTTCTTAGTTCGAAGCAAACAATGGTTGCTAAATAGCATTTCTGCTGTTTGCAGCTACAAATCTGCCATGGCATAGTCATAATAGGGTTTAATTGATCATCCTTAGGGTTTAATTGATCATGTTGGTTCCGTGGTGGTTTCTTTAATAGAAATTGGAGGGGAAACCCTCTTTTGCTAAAAAAATGCTTAGAGTTTCCCCCCTTTTATGGTGACTATACAATCAGCATACGTGCTTCGTGTCATAATAACACTGCTCCACCCATCAAGCTAAACAAGCTGATGAGGACATGACTACCTTGGATATGACCAAAAATATTGCATATATGCATATTTGTCAGGTGATTTCTAGTGCAAACTATTCAATAATCTATTTATGTTTTCCAGAACAAAAATACTTCACACACTTTTGTGTTTTGTCTAATTGCAGGTGTATGGGACATTTGTACAATCCACATATGAAGATAAGGAAGAAAGAGATGTTTATTTGCTGTCCAAAAAGTTCTCTCACGTCACTTTTTGGCCCAAGAGAAGATAGAGTCCAAGTCTCTCACGTTCTGGATTCAGATTCGGACTGCACAGACACACCTGACTCGAAACGCACACAAGTTTTTCATACAGACTCCGAATTGGGTGATTCTTTTTTTGTTGGAAACTAGATTTCGTGCTCTTTCCAACCCAATTGGAATCACCATCAAATTCGTCCGGAGCGTTGAGTTGTGGACGAAACAATCTGATGCTGCAGCAGAATCCGAGTCAAACTACAAGTCCAAAGGTGTTACATCACCTCGAGTTGGGCCCACTGGCCTTGTACGACCTAGATTTAGTTTTAGGCTGCCTTGGGACGTCCTCCCACCTCCTTGGCCGCCACCCCTTGCTCCTATATAAGTAGATCCATCTAGTAGCTTTTCCTGGGGATTTGTTTAGTTAAAAGTTAGCCATTGCAACTTCGTGTACTTCGTTTGTGTCCAACGACCAGACCAAGACCGCTTACGGATCTCCACCATTATCAATACCTCATATATATTTGCAATATTCAGATTGCTTTATCATATTCTTGCTCGTTCTTCGATTGCTTGCAGGAATAGACCTTCGTGGTCAGGCTTGGCCACGAGGAGAACAAGCGCACGGTGCACATTCCAAGAGTTGATATGATTGTTCCTTCAACTACTAGGCATACTATGACAACCACATCCGTTGTTGTCAGGACTACATCACCTCCACCATGTGACACATCGCCCCCGAGAGTGGCTACATCATCTGAGTTGATCATAAGAGGTAATGACAAAGGTACTGATCTTCCATCTCTACATGAGAATGATGAAGGCCTTGTCAATTTGAATGCACCATCTGATGAGCTACCCACTACTTTGATCACACCACCTATTTTAGAGGACTACGTTGATAATTTGACTTTGCCATGTGATCAAACAACTGAAATACCAACAATTTTGAGTGCACCCATTGAATTAACTATTGATGCAAAAGAACCAATGTTTAATCATTTTGATATGACCTCTAATCTTGGTGATGATTCTGTGTTGAATGACTTATTGCATGTTTGCTTATTTAAGCATGTTGTAGCATGTAAATTTGATGCAAGTAAGGTTTATTCACCAATGTTGGGATGGTTTAATGATGAACATTGTCAATCTTTTGAAATGAATAAGAGCTTCACTTATATGTGCAAACTGAGTTGCAATATTTTCATGCCTTCTACTTCTTGTGCTAATTTTTTGGCTTTAGGTTTTATGAACTATGCAAGTTACTCATCTATTCATGTGTCATATATGCAAAAATCAAGGGAAGTAAAAATGGATGACATATACATATACAACATGTACACCTTGTCTCTTTTGTTAGCCACATTTCAGATTAAGCAACGCCGAGGACGGCTTTATTTTCAAGAAGGGGAGGATGATGAGGACATGACTACCTTGGATATGACCAAAAATATTGCATATATGCATATTTGTCAGGTGATTTCTAGTGCAAACTATTCAATAATCTATTTATGTTATCCAGAACAAAAATACTTCACACACTTTTGTGTTTTGTCTAATTGCAGGTGTATGGGACATTTGTACAATCCACATATGAAGATAAGGAAGAAAGAGATGTTTATTTGCTGTCCAAAAAGTTCTCTCACGTCACTTTTGGCCCAAGAGAAGATAGAGTCCAAGTCTCTCACGTTCTGGATTCAGATTCGGACTGCACAGACACACCTGACTCGAAACGCACACAAGTTTTTCATACAGACTCCGAATTGGGTGATTCTTTTTTTGTTGGAAACTAGATTTCGTGCTCTTTCCAACCCAATTGGAATCACCATCAAATTCGTCCGGAGCGTTGAGTTGTGGACGAAACAATCTGATGCTGCAGCAGAATCCGAGTCAAACTACAAGTCCAAAGGTGTTACATCACCTCGAGTTGGGCCCATTGGCCTTGTACGACCTAGATTTAGTTTTAGGCTGCCTTGGGACGTCCTCCCACCTCCTTGGCCGCCACCCCTTGCTCCTATATAAGTAGATCCATCTAGTAGCTTTTCCTTGGGATTTGTTTAGTTAAAAGTTAGCCATTGCAACTTCGTGTACTTCGTTTGTGTCCCACGACCAGACCAAGACCGCTTCCGGATCCCCACCATTATCTATACTTCATATATATTCGCAATATTCAGATTGCTTTATCATATTCTTGCTCGTTCTTCGATTGCTTGCAAGAATAGACCTTCGTGGTCAGGTTGATCGTGCTCCAGCGTGGTCAATAACCTCTCGGAGTTGGTTTAGCGATTGCTAAGGCGCAACGTCGTGCACGTTTGTAGTCGGATCGTCAAAGTCGTCTCCACCAAATCGATAGTTATCATCTCATCGAAAGATCGGGACACCTCCGCCTCTATCACAAGCTTAGTTGTTCAAATATGAATTTGATATTATTAAAATAGAGTCGTTTGATTAGTCAGCTAAATGTTCCTAATTTAGTTTCGAAAATGCTTGTATGCCACTCGGGTGTGTATCTACAGGATTCCCACGATGGACCGTCGCCCACCCTGGGATTTTGGGTCTGCCGAGGCCCCGATTCCCCGTTGTTCTGCTATGCGTCCGATCTCTACTTGCCCCTAGCCGCCTGCCTTGCCGGCGACTTGCCGTCCCTAGACGGCATGACTCTAGGAGGAGATGCTGGACTAACAGGAGGTCAGGAGCCGCTCGCCCAACAGCTTCACCACTGTCCGGGCGCGCCGCCGTGCCTACCTTCCTAGTCTGTTCAAGGCTCAGGCATGCAACAGCCACTAAGCCAACCCGATTTATCCTGAGATACGTCCTCAACACTCAGCAGCCACTCCTCATCGCCCATTTTCTAATTGATTCATTACTCATTAGGCAGGACTGTCATTAGGGTTTGTTGTGTATTGAGTGCTGCCTACACTTAATGGTTCAGATGTATTTCAGTAATCTTTACTACTTGTAAAGTTCACATGGTTTCAAAATTTTGGCCTTAGGAACAGACACTAGTCATTTTGGATTGTTGGTAATAGTGACATTGACCTAGATTACTACCGCAGGACAGGTTTGTTGACAATTTTACTTGTCTTTCTTACTCATTCGATATGATATCCAATTATTCACGTCGATTAGTTGCAAACAATAATTGCTAGACCAACTTATTGATTCAGATTTTGGACGGTTTCTTACTGCAGTTACAATTCTGCACGCTTGTCCTAGTAAGCTCACAAGTAATGATTATTTCACTACCTCTATGCTTGCCTTGTCATATTTGTTGCCAATATTCTTTTAGGGTGGACCACCCTGCTTCAAAATACTTGAACCATAGACATGCATGAATAATATTTCTCTATGTGATCTCTTCCATCATGTGTGGGCAACGAACACTGCATTGTATAGAAAGAAAGTGTCATTTCCACCTTTTACATAGACTATGATCTTTTACATGGAATACAATCGGCCTACTTGCTTTGTGTCGCACCACCAGCACTGCCACTCATAATTCCTTAGTTTATTTGTTCAAATACGAATTTGATATGATTCTAATGTTCCTACTTTAGTTTTGAAATGTGTGCCTGCCTGTTATAGAGACATAAGATATCTATTAATGGGAATCTCCATAGCATGTTGATACGCCTAGTTGATGTGAGACTATCCCCTTCTTTTTTATTCTCCACAACCACCATATTCTATTCCACCTATAGCGCTATATCGATGGCTCACGCTCATGTATTGCGTGAAAGTTGAAAAAGTTTGAGAACATCAAAAGTATGAAACAATTGCTTGGCTTGTCATTGGGGTTGTGCATGATTTAATACTTTTTGTAAGATGAGGTATAGCCAGACTATGTGATTTTGTAGGGATAACTTCCTTTGGCCATGTTTGATGAGGACATCAATACAATTGTTACACCCACAGCCCCTGCTGCTATAAATATTGGACCAATTACTAGAGCTCGCGCACGCCAACTAAATTACCAGGTACTTTTGTTTCTTGGTAATGATTCTAATCTTCATGAGAATATGATGCTGCCTAAATTGGATACATTTGTTTTGCTTACAAATGAAGGGCCTAGCTTGGAGAAGGATGAACATTGGATTAAGAACAAGCATGGAGATGATGGCATGTGCAAGGGGAACAAGAACGGAGTTACAAGTGATGATTTCAGGACTTTGAAGCCACCATAATGGGTGCATGAAGCCTTGGACGAAATATACAAGATGCCACTTCATAAATTTCGTCCCGAGGCTATTATAGGTGCTGCGTCACCTTATTATTGGGCCAGGCCCATGTAATTTCGAAATACATAAGTATAGGCTATTTTTAGAGTCCGTATGTGTGGGGAAACAAGAGATAGGGTTGATTTCGGACCCCTCCACCAAGGGTCACGAAATTCCCCCCTCTTCCTCCATATATTCAGCCCTTAGGGCATCGTTTAGACTTTGGGTTTTGTTTAGATTAAAAGTTCGCCATAGCTGCAACTTCGCGTACTTCGTTTGTGTTCAACGACCAGACAAAGGCGTCACAGAACTCCACCTTGATCAATAAAGCTTTCATCTTATATTCGCAATATCCTGATTGCAATCTCAATTTCTTGCTTGTTCTTCATTTGCTCGCAGGAAACAGACCCTCGTGGTCAGGTTGATCGTGCTCCGGCATGGTCAATAACCTCTCGGAGTTGGTTTAGCGATTGCTAAGGCGCGATGTCCTCGCACGTTCGTAGTCGGATCGTCAAAGTCGACTGCCACCAAAGCGATATCCATCATCTCATCGAAAGACGGAACACCTTTGCCTCTATCAAGTGGTATTAGATTTCCAGGTTGCTCGGTGAGATTTTACAGTTTTTCGTAGTTTAGATCGAGTCTGTTCTTCATACCTACAGTCCACGAAAAAGCCACAAAAAGAATTTAGGGTTAGTTCATTGATAGAGGCAAGGGTGTCCCGTCTTTCGATGAGATGATGGATTTCGCTTTGGTGGAAGTCGACTTTGACGATCCGACTACGAACGTGCGAGGACGTCGCGCCTTAGCAATCGCTAAACCAACTCCGAGAGGTTATTGACCACGCCGGAGCACGATCAACCTGACCACGAGGGTCTGTTTCCTGCGGGCAAACGAAGAACAAGCAAGAAACTGAGATTGCAATCTGGATATTGCGAATATAAGATGAAAGCTTTATTGATCAAGGTGGGGTTCTGTGACGCCTTTGTCTGGTCGTTGAACACAAACGAAGTACGCGAAGTTGCAGCTATGGCGAACTTTTAATCTAAACAAAACCCAAAGTCTAAACGATGCCCTAAGGGCTGTATATATGGAGGAAGAGGGGGGAATTTCGTGGCCCTTGGTGGAGGGGTCCGAAATCAACCCTATCTCTTGTTTCCCCACACATACGGACTCTAAAAATAGCCTATACTTATGTATTTCGAAATTACATGGGCCTGGCCCAATAATAAGGTGACGCAGCACCTAAAATAGCCTCGGGACGAAAATTATGAAGTGGCATCTTGTATATTTCGTCCAAGGCTTCATGCACCCATTATGGTGGCTTCAAAGTCCTGAAATCATCACTTGTAACTCCGTTCTTGTTCCCCTTGCGCATGCCATCATCTCCATGCTTGTTCTTGCTCCAATGTTCATCCTTCTCCAAGCTAGGCCCTTCATTTGTAAGCAAAACAAATGTATCCAATTTAGGCAGCATCATATTCTCATGAACATTAGAATCATTACCAAGAAACGAAAGTACCTGGTAATTTAGTTGGCGTGCACGAGCTCTAGTAATTGGTCCAGTATGTATAGCAGCAGGGGCTGTGGGTGTAACAATTGTATTGATGTCCTCATCATCCTCCCCTGCTTGAAATGAAGTCGTCCTCGACGGAAGTTCATCTTCCTCACCCAAATAAGGCTTCAAATCTGCAATGTTAAAAGTGGGACTAACCCCAAAATCTGCAGGCAGCTCAAGTTTATATGCATTATCATTTATTTTCTCTAACACCTTAAAGGGACCATCAGCACGTGGCATTAACTTTGATTTGCGCAAATCAGGAAATCTATCCTTACGCAAATGTAACCAAACAAGATCTCCAGGTGCAAACACAACATGTTTTCTACCCTTATCTCCAGCAAGTTTATATTTAGCATTCATGCGCTCAATGTTTTCCTTAGTTAACTCATGCATTTTTAAAATCAATTCAGCACGTTGTTTAGCATCAAAATTAACCTTCTCCGAAGATGGAAGAGGCAACAAATCAATAGGTGCACGAGGTAGGAAACCATACACAACTTCAAAAGGGCACATCTTAGTAGTAGAATGCAATGAACGATTATAAGCAAATTCAATATGAGGCAAGCATTCCTCCCACATTTTCTTATTATTCTTCAAAACAGCCCTAAGCATAGTAGACAACATTCTATTGACTACTTCAGTTTGTCCATCAGTTTGGGGGTGACAAGTAGTACTAAAAAGCACTTTAGTCCCCAACTTAGCCCATAAACATCTCCAAAAGTGGCTAAGAAATTTAGTATCACGATCTGAAACAATAATATTTGGCACACCATGCAAGCGAATAATTTCACGAAAGAACAAATCAGCAACATTAATAGCATCATCGCTTTTATGACATGGTATAAAGTGTGCCATTTTCGAGAATCTATCCACGACAACAAATATGCTATCCCTCCCCTTCTTTGTTCGAGGTAAACCTAAAACAAAGTCCATAGATATATCCTCCCAAGGAACACTAGGTACAGGCAAAGGCATATATAAACCATGAGGATTGAGTCGTGACTTAGCTTTTTGACATGTAGTGCAGCGAGCAATAAAACGCTCAACATCCCGTCTCATCTTTGGCCAAGAGAAATGTGTAGCAAGTACGTCCTCCGTCTTCTTCACGCCAAAGTGTCCCATTAATCCTCCTCCATGCGCCTCCTGCAACAACAAAAGACGAACGGAGCTAGCTGGAATGCATAGCTTGTTAGCACGAAACACAAATCCATCGTTAACGACAACTTGTTCCACATTCTTCCTTCTTTACAATTCTGCATTACATCTTTAAAATCAGCATCATGCACATATTGATCTTTGATGGTCTCCTAACCAAATATTTTGAAGTCAAGTTGTGAAAGCATAGTATAGTGACGAGACAATGCATCAGCAATAACATTTTCTTTTCCCTTCTTGTGTTTAATGACATAAGGGAAAGTCTTAATGAATTCAACCCATTTAGCATGTCTACGATTCAGTTTAGCTTGACTTCTAATATGTTTCAAAGATTCATGATCAGAATGTATAACAAATTCTTTGGGCCATAAATAATGTTTCCATGTTTCTAAAGTCCGAACAAGAGCATATAATTCTTTATCATAAGTAGAGTAATTCAGACTAGGCCCACTCAATTTTTCAGAAAAGTATGCAACAGGTTTGCCATCTTGTATTAACACACCTCCTAATCCAATTCCACTAGCATCACATTCAAGCTCAAAAGTCATATTAAAATCAGGAAGTTGGAGTAAAGGAGCATGTGTCAACTTATCTTTCAATACCGTGAAGGCTTCTTCCTGTGCGGTACCCCAAAGAAAAGGCACATCTTTCTTTGTAAGCTCATTGAGAGGTGCAGCAATGGTGCTGAAATCTCTCACAAAACGCCTATAGAATCCAGCGAGGCCAAGAAAACTCCTCACTTGTGTGACCGTTTTGGGCTGCGGCCAACTCTCAATAGCTTCAATCTTGGCTTTGTCAACTTCAATTCCCTGTGGAGTAACAACATAGCCAAGAAAAGATACTCGGTCGGTGCAAAAGGTGCACTTCCCAAGGTTACCAAACAAACGCGCATCACATAGAGCAATAAAAACAGCACGTAAATGTTCCAAATGTTCTTCCAAAGATCTGCTATAAATCAATATGTCATCAAAGTAAACTACCACAAATCGTCCAATGAAAGCACGTAAAACTTCGTTCATTAATCTCATGAAAGTACTAGGTGCATTAGTTAACCCAAAAGGCATGACTAACCATTCATATAATCCAAACTTAGTTTTAAATGCTGTTTTCCATTCATCTCCCAATTTCATACGAATTTGATGGTAGCCACTACGCAAATCAACTTTGGAGAAAATTGTAGAGCCACTCAATTCATCAAGCATATCATCTAGCCTAGGAATAGGATGACGATAACGAATAGTAATATTATTAATGCCTCTACAATCAACACACATACGTGATGTACCATCCTTTTTCGGCACTAGAATAATAGGAACAGCACAAGGACTAAGGGATTCGCGTATATAACCTTTGTCGAGAAGCTCTTGTACTTGACGCATAATCTCTTTCGTCTCCTCTGGATTGGTACGGTATGGTGCACGGTTTGGCAGTGAAGCACCGGGAATTAAGTCGATCTGATGCTCAATCCCTCGAATAGGCGGTAATCCCGGTGGCACGTCTTGTGGAAAAACGTCAGCGAACTCCTGCAAAATGTTAGTGACAGCAGGAGGCAAAGAGGAAGGCACGTCCTCGAATGAAAATAATGCCTCTTTGCACACAAAAGCATAGCAAACAGATTTGCTGAAATCTAGCTCATCAATATCAGATTTGGTGGCAAATAAACATGCACTTTTCAATTTAATTTCAGAAGCAACACTAGATGGTTTATTATTAGGCTTCATTTGTTGCTCAAATTCTTTTGCCACAATCTGATTTTCACTCTTATTCTTCTCCTGTTGTGCTTTATTAGCTCTATTAATATCATCTTTCAAAATGGAATCAGGAGTCATAGGAAGCAAAGTAATATTTTTATCCTTATGAACAAGAGTATAGCGATTGTTTCTACCATGGTGTACATAATTTTTATCAAATTGCCATGGTCTACCAAGTAATAAGGAACATGCTTGCATAGGTACCACATCACAATCAACATAATCAGCATATGTAGAGATACTAAAATGCACACGAAAAGTACGTGTTACCTTAACCTTGCCACTGTTGTTGAACCATTGGATGTAGTAAGGATGTGGATGTGGTCTTGTGGTGAGAGAAAGCTTCTCCACCATGTCCATGCTAGCCAAGTTGTTGCAGCTCCCTCCGTCTATGATGACGCGCACAGAACGTTCATTCACAACTCCCTTGGTATGGAACAAATTGTGCCTCTGATTTTGCTCAGCTTGTGTGACCTGCACACTCAAAACACGTTGAGCAACTAAACATTCATACCTGTTAGCGTCTTCAGGAGCCATGTATTGTGTCTCATGATCAGAATCATCTCCACCATGTTCTTCACGTGTAATAAGAGCCAAAGTCTCCTCATCATAGTCACTAGCGGACTCATATCCACCATCCGCGGTAGCAATCATCACACGCGGAGATTTGCATTCTCTCGCATAATGACCTCCTCCCTTACAACGACGACAAATAATATCACTTGTGTGCCCTGTTGATGCCATGGAAGAAGAAGAACGCTGTGCAGGCCCCGCAGGTGCGCTCTTGGCAGATAATGGTGGTTGTGCCTGTTTTCTTGTATCACGGCTGGAGGTGGCACCGGATGGAGGTGCTGGTGCAGTTGAAGTAGAAGATGCACGTGGTGTCCATGATGAAGGTCGGCCTGCAGAAAAGTTAGTTCGCCCCAATGCTTGTCGATCCTGCACTTCACGTTCAGCTTTACAAGCAAGATGGAATAAATGAGTGATATTAGTATAGTCCTTATAGTCTAGAATGGTCTGAATCTCTCTGTTTAATCCACCCAGAAAACGTGCAAGCATAGCTTCATTCTCCTCAACAATACCACATCTAATCATGCCAGTTTTGTAATTCCTGATAATATTCTTCTACAGAATTTTTTCCTTGTCTTAAACGCTGCAATTTTTGAAGCAATTGACGTTGATAATATGGTGGAACCCAACGCGTACGCATAGCAGTTTTCAAAGCAGCCCAAGTAGTTGGAATAGGATATAATCTACAATGTTCAGACCACCATACACATGCAAAACTAGTGAAAGCACAAACAGCAGCAGCAACTCGTCTCTCCTCAGGATATTGTAAACATGTAAATCGTTGTTCAGTTTCTAACTCCCAAGTAAGATATATATCAGGAACATATCTACCCTCAAATGGTGGAATATTCAATTTCAGTTTAGGAATATGGACATCATCGCGTACCTGAGGTGGTGGTGCAGGCCTACCATTACGAATATATACCTGAGGTCGACCTGCTGGTGGTGGTACAAGTGGCTGCACGTAGTGTTGATTTTGATCAACCTCATCCTCATAGTCTCCCACATAATCATCCTCATCCGCATCAGCAGCAGGAGCCACAGAAGTATCAACAGCAGCACCAACAGTTTGGCCAAACGCAAGAGGAACACGGCTTGCTCGGCGGAGGTCTGCTTCGCGACGTGGAGGTAGTCGTTGTTGTTGTTGTTGTTGGAGAGGTGCGTTAGCTGCAGCGGGTGGTGGTGGTGGAAGACGCGCGAGCAATTCATTAAACTTGTTATCGAGCTTTGTTTCGAACGTCTTTTCAAAGCCAGTGATCTTCTCCATGGCCTCTTCAAAATTGTTCAGCACATCTTGCACCTGTTCAGTCATCATTTGCTGAAACTTATCATGAAGCTCCTTGTTCGATAAATTCTCCCAGTCAATCTCGTCGGCTTGTGATCCTGGCATGGTTAGCAGCAATAGAAACACACAAGAATATGATCCTACAGACTACAAACAAGTGGTGGTGGTGGGTGTCACAAATCCGTCAAGCAAATCTCAAATTCTTACCAGTTCTTACCCAGCAGCAGGCGGTGATCGGCAACCGTTGTAGTCAAAAACTCTCAAAGCTTGGATAGAGCGATTACCAGGGAGAGTCAAACGCACGACGTAGATGTATGTGGAGCTGGGAAGGCTTATAATATGGTAGCAAAAAGGGTCAGCAATAATCAATTCAGAGATGCAAAGTTGAATAAACGCTCAACGACGGTACTGTGCTGGTCCTAGGCTAGACTGTGCTAGAGACGCGAGCCTAGAACACTAACAAAATCACGGCGCGGCACGTAAACAAGGGAAAAGCACACTCTGGAATTTTTTTTTTTGCTCTTTTTTTTTCCGAAACCTACTCCGGCAAGGAAACACGAATCGGAATCTAGATTGATCCCGAAAACAAACCTAATAAGCAAGGAACTCGGATTGGTGGTGGATATATGGTGGTGGTATATGGCAGCGGTGGTAGTATATGGATATGGATCGGTGGTGGTATATGGACACGGATTGGTGGTGGTATATGGATACGGATTCGGAGCGGTGGTGGTAGATGGCAGGGGCGATGATGATGGTGCGGCGACGGCGTGACAACTTGTAAACAGAACTCGAAACTCTAAAAGACTAGACGCTAAGACCAGCAACTGAACACGACGATGCAACCGCAAATTCAACAAAGCAAATACAGAAAATATTATGCAAGGCTCAGATTGGTTCGGATGGGATGAACTAACCCTATTTTTTTTGGCTTTTTCGTGGACTATAGGTATGAAGAACAGACTCGATCTAAACTACGAAAAACTGTAAAATCTCACCGAGCAACCTGGAAATCTGATACCACTTGATAGAGGCGGGGGTCCCGATCTTTCGATGAGATGATAACTATCGATTTGGTGGAGACGACTTTGACGATCCGACTACAAACGAGCACGACGTTGCGCCTTAGCAATCGCTAAACCAATCTCCTGAGGTTACTGACGATGCCGAAAGCACGGTCAGCCTGACCACGAAGGTCTATTCCTGCAAGCAATCGAAGAACGAGCAAGAATATGATAAAGCAATCTGAATATTGCAAATATATATGAGGTATTGATAATGGTGGGGATCCGTAAGAGGTCTTGGTCTGGTCATTGGACACAAACGAAGTACACGAAGTTGCAATGGCTAACTTTTAACTAAACAAATCCCAAAGTCTAAACGATGCCCTAAGGGCTGTATATATGGAGGAAGAGGGGGGGAATTTCGTGGCCCTTGGTGGAGGGGTCCGAAATCAACCCTATCTCTTGTTTCCCCACACATACGGACTCTAAAAATAGCCTATACTTATGTATTTCGAAATTACATGGGCCTGGCCCAATAATAAGGTGACGCAGCACCTAAAATAGCCTCGGGACGAAATTTATGAAGTGGCGTCTTGTATATTTCGTCCAAGGCTTCATGCACCCATTATGGTGGCTTCAAAGTCCTGAAATCATCACTTGTAACTCCGTTCTTGTTTCCCTTGCGCATGCCATCATCTCCATGCTTGTTCTTGCTCCAATGTTCATCCTTCTCCAAGCTAGGCCCTTCATTTGTAAACAAAACAAATGTATCCAATTTAGGCAGCATCATATTCTCATGAACATTAGAATCATTACCAAGAAACGAAAGTACCTGGTAATTTAGTTGGCGTGCACGAGCTCTAGTAATTGGTCCAGTATGTATAGCAGCAGGGGCTGTGGGTGTAACAATTGTATTGATGTCCTCATCATTCATCATATCCGAACCAATCTGAGCTTTTGCATAATCTTTTTAGGGTTCTGCTTTGTTGAATTTGCGGTTGCATCGTCATGTCTAGTTGCTGGTCTTAGAGTCTAGTCTTTAGAGTTTCGAGTTCTGGTCATAAGTTGTCACGCCGCCGCCGCACCATCATCATCGCCCCTGCCATCTACCACCGCCGCTTATCCGCCACCGCTTCGAATCCGTATCCATATACCACCACCGCTGTCATATACCACCACCGCTGCCATCTACTACCATATATCCACCACCAATCCGAGTTCTTGTCATATTAGGTTTGTTTTCGAGATCCATCTAGATTCCGATTCGTGTTTCCTTGACGGAGTAGGTTTCGAAAAAAAAAGCAGCGCAAAAAAAATCCAGAGTGTGCTTTTCCCTTGTTTACGTGCTCGCGTCTCTAGCATAGTCTAGCCTAGGACCAGCACAGTACCGTCGTTGAGCGTTTATTCAACTTTGCATCTCTGAATTGATTATTGCTGACCCTTTTTGCTACCATATTATAAGCCTTCCCAGCTCCACATACATCTACGTCGTGCGTTTGACTCTCCCTGGTAATCGCTCTATCCAAGCTTTGAGAGTTTTGACTACAACGGTTGCCGATCATCGCCTGTTGCTGGGTAAGAACTGGTAAGAATTTGAGTTTTGCTTGACGGATTTGTGACACCCACCACCACCACTTGTTAGTAGTCTGTAGGATCATATTCTTGTGTGTTTCTATTGCTGCTAACCATGCCAGGATCACAAGCCGACGAGATTGACTGGGAGAATTTATCGAACAAGGAGCTTCATGATAAGTTTCAGCAAATGATGACTGAACAGGTGCAAGATGTGCTGAACAATTTTGAAGAGGCCATGGAGAAGATCACTGGCCTTGAGAAGACGTTCGAAACAAAGCTCAATAACAAGTTTAATGAATTGCTCGCGCGTCTTCCACCACCACCACCCGCTGCACCTAACGCACCTCTCCAACAACAACAACAACGACTACCTCCGCGTCGCGAAACAGACCTTCGCCGAGCGAGCCGTGTTCCTCTTGCGTTTGGCCAAACTATTGGTGCTGCTGTTGATACTTCTGTGGCTCCTGCTGCTGATGCGGAGGAGGATGATTATGTGGGAGATTATGAGGATGAGGTTGATCAAAATCAGCACTACGTGCAGCCACCTGTACCACCACCAGCAGGTCGACCTCAGGTATATATTCGTAATGGTAGGCCTGCACCACCACCTCAGGTACGAGATGATGTCCATATTCCTAAACTGAAATTGAATATTCCACCATTTGAGGGTAGATATGTTCCTGATATATATCTTACTTGGGAGTTAGAAACTGAACAACGATTTACATGTTTACAATATCCTGCGGAGAGACGAGTTGCTGCTGCTGTTTGTGCTTTCACTAGTTTTGCATGTGTATGGTGGTCTGAACATTGTAGATTATATCCTATTCCAACTACTTGGGCTGCTTTGAAAACTGCTATGCGTACGCGTTGGGTTCCACCATATTATCAACGTGAATTGCTTCAAAAATTGCAGCGTTTAAGACAAGGGAAAAATTCTATAGAAGAATATTATCAGGAATTACAAACTGGCATGATTAGATGTGGTATTGTTGAGGAGAATGAAGCTATGCTTGCACGTTTTCTGGGTGGATTAAATAGAGAGATTCAGACCATTCTAGACTATAAGGAGTATACTAATGTCACTCGTTTATTCCATCTTGCTTGTAAAGCTGAACGTGAAGTGCAGGATCGACAAGCATTGGGGCGAACTAACTTTTCTGCAGGCCGACCTTCATCATGGCATCAACAGGGCACACAAGTGATATTATTTGTCGTCGTTGTAAGGAAGGAGGTCATTATGCGAGAGAATGCAAATCTCCGCGTGTGATGATTGCTACCGCGGATGGTGGATATGAGTCCGCTAGTGACTATGATGAGGAGACTTTGGCTCTTATTACACGTGAAGAACATGTTGGAGATGATTCTGATCATGAGACACAATACATGGCTCCTGAAGACGCTGACAGGTATGAATGTTTAGTTGCTCAACGTGTTTTGAGTGTGCAGATCACACAAGCTGAGCAAAATCAGAGGCACAATTTGTTCCATACCAAGGGAGTTGTGAAGGAATGTTCTGTGCGCGTCATCATAGACGGAGGGAGCTGCAACAACTTGGCTAGCATGGAGATGGTGGAGAAGCTTTCTCTCACCACAAGACCACATCCACATCCTTAGTACATCCAATGGTTCAACAACAGCGGCAAGGTTAAGGTAACACGTACTGTTCGTGTGCATTTTAGTATCTCTACATATGCTGATTATGTTGATTGTGATGTGGTACCTATGCAAGCATGTTCCTTATTACTTGGTAGACCATGGCAATTTGATAAAAATTCTGTACACCATGGTAGAAACAATCACTATACTCTTGTTCATAAGGATAAAAATATTACTTTGCTTCCTATGACTCCTGATTCCATTTTGAAAGATGATATTAATAGAGCTAATAAAGCAAAACAGGGGACGAATAAGAGTGAAAATCAGATTGTGGCAAAAGAATTTGAGCAACAAATGAAGCCTAATAATAAACCATCTAGTGTTGCTTCTGAAATTAAATTGAAAAGTGCATGTTTATTTGCCACCAAATCTGATATTGATGAGCTAGATTTCAGCAAATCTGTTTGCTATGCTTTTGTGTGCAAAGAGACATTATTTTCATTCGAGGACGTGCCTTCCTCTTTGCCTCCTGCTGTCACTAACATTTTGCAGGAGTTCGCTGACGTCTTTCCACAAGACGTGCCACCAGAATTACCGCCTATTCGAGGGATTGAGCATCAGATTGACTTAATTCCCGATGCTTCACTGCCAAACCGTGCACCATACCGTACCAGTCCAGCGGAGACGAAGGAGATTATGCGTCAAGTACAAGAGCTTCTCGACAAAGGTTATATACGCGAATCCCTTAGTCCTTGTGCTGTTCCTATTATTCTAGTGCCGAAAAAGGATGGTACATCACGTATGTGTGTTGATTGTAGAGGCATTAATAATATTACTATTCGTTATCGTCATCCTATTCCTAGCCTAGATGATATACTTGATGAATTGAGTGGCTCTACAATATTCTCCAAAGTTGATTTGCGTAGTGGATACCATCAAATTCATATGAAATTGGGAGATGAATGGAAAACAGCATTCAAAACTAAGTTTGGATTATATGAGTGGTTAGTCATGCCTTTTGGGTTAACTAATGCACCTAGTACTTTCATGAGATTAATGAACGAAGTTTTACGTGCTTTCATTGGACGATTTGTGGTAGTTTACTTTGATGACATATTGATTTATAGCAGATCTTTGGAAGAACATTTGGAACATTTACGTGCTGTTTTTATTGCTCTAAGTGATGCACGTTTGTTTGGTAACCTTGGGAAGTGCACCTTTTGCACCGACCGAGTATCTTTTCTTGGCTATGTTGTTACTCCACAGGGAATTGAAGTTGATAAAGCAAAGATTGAAGCTGTTGAGAGTTGGCCGCAACCCAAAACGGTCACACAAGTGAGGAGTTTTCTTGGCCTCGCTGGATTCTATAGGCGTTTTGTGAGAGATTTCAGCACCATTGTTGCACCTCTCAATGAGCTTACAAAGAAAGATGTGCCTTTTCTTTTGGGTACCGCACAGGAAGAAGCCTTCTCGGTATTGAAAGATAAGTTGACACATGCTCCTTTACTCCAACTTCCTGATTTTAATAAGACTTTTGAGCTTGAATGTGATGCTAGTGGAATTGGATTAGGCGGTGTGTTATTACAAGATGGCAAACCTGTTGCATACTTTTCTGAAAAATTGAGTGGGCCTAGTCTGAATTATTCTACTTATGATAAAGAATTATATGCTCTTGTTCGGACTTTAGAAACATGGCAACATTATTTATGGCCAAAAGAATTTGTTATACATTCTGATCATGAATCTTTTAAACATATTAAAAGTCAAGCTAAACTGAATCGTAGACATGCTAAATGGGTTGAATTCATTGAGACTTTTCCTTATGTCATTAAACACAAGAAGGGAAAAGAAAATGTTATTGCTGATGCATTGTCTCGCCGCTATACTATGCTTTCACAACTTGACTTCAAAATATTTGGTTTGGAGACCATCAAAGATCAATATGTGCATGATGCTGATTTTAAAGATGTAATGCAGCATTGTAAAGAAGGCAGAACGTGGAACAAGTTCGTCGTTAACGATGGATTTGTGTTTTGTGCTAACAAGCTATGCATTCCAGCTAGCTCCGTTCGTCTTTTGTTGTTGCAGGAGGCGCATGGAGGAGGATTAATGGGACACTTTGGCGTGAAGAAGACGGAGGACGTACTTGCTACACATTTCTTTCTGCCAAAGATGAGACGGGATGTTGAACGTTTTATTGCTCGATGCACTACATGTCAAAAAGCTAAGTCACGACTCAATCCTCATGGTTTATATATGCCTTTGCCTGTACCTAGTGTTCCTTGGGAGGATATATCTATGGACTTTGTTTTAGGTTTACCTCGAACAAAGAAGGGGAGGGATAGCATATTTGTTGTCGTGGATAGATTCTCGAAAATGGCACACTTTATACCATGTCATAAAAGCGATGATGCTGTTAATGTTACTGATTTGTTCTTTCGTGAAATTATTCGCTTGCATGGTGTGCCAAATACTATTGTTTCAGATCGTGATACTAAATTTCTTAGCCACTTTTGGAGATGTTTATGGGCTAAGTTGGGGACTAAACTGCTTTTTAGTACTACTTGTCACCCCCAAACTGATGGACAAACTGAAGTAGTCAATAGAACGTTGTCTACTATGCTTAGGGCTGTTTTGAAGAATAATAAGAAAATGTGGGAGGAATGCTTGCCTCATATTGAATTTGCTTATAATCGTTCATTGCATTCTACTACTAAGATGTGCCCTTTTGAAGTTGTGTATGGTTTCCTACCACGTGCACCTATTGATTTGTTGCCTCTTCCATCTTCGGAGAAGGTTAATTTTGATGCTAAACAACGTGCTGAATTGATTTTAAAAATGCATGAGTTAACTAAGGAAAACATTGAGCGTATGAATGCTAAATATAAACTTGCTGGAGATAAGGGTAGAAAACATGTTGTGTTTGCACCTGGAGATCTTGTTTGGTTACATTTGCGTAAGGATAGATTTCCTGATTTGCGCAAATCAAAGTTAATGCCACGTGCTGATGGTCCCTTTAAGGTGTTAGAGAAAATAAATGATAATGCATATAAACTTGAGCTGCCTGCAGATTTTGGGGTTAGTCCCACTTTTAACATTGCAGATTTGAAGCCTTATTTGGGTGAGGAAGATGAACTTCCGTCGAGGACGACTTCATTTCAAGAAGGGGAGGATGATGAGGACATCAATACAATTGTTAAACCCACAACCCCTGCTGCTATACATACTGGACCAATTAGTAGAGCTCGTGCACGCCAACTAAATTACCAGGTACTTTCGTTTCTTGGTAATGATTCTAATGTTCATGAGAATATGATGCTGCCTAAATTGGATACATTTGTTTTGCTTACAAATGAAGGGCCTAGCTTGGAGAAGGATGAACATTGGAGCAAGAACAAGCATGGAGATGATGGCATGCGCAAGGGGAACAATAACGGAGTTACAAGTGATGATTTCAGGACTTTGAAGCCACCATAATGGGTGCATGAAGCCTTGGACGAAATATACAAGATGCCACTTCATAAATTTCGTCCCGAGGCTATTTTAGGTGCTGCGTCACCTTATTATTGGGCCAGGCCCATGTAATTTCGAAATACATAAGTATAGGCTATTTTTAGAGTCCGTATGTGTGGGGAAACAAGAGATAGGGTTGATTTCGGACCCCTCCACCAAGGGCCACGAAATTCCCCCCCCTCTTCCTCCATATATACAGCCCTTAGGGCATCGTTTAGACTTTGGGTTTTGTTTAGATTAAAAGTTCGCCATAGCTGCAACTTCGCGTACTTTGTTTGTGTTCAACGACCAGACAAAGGCGTCACAGAACCCCACCTTGATCAATAAAGCTTTCATCTTATATTCGCAGTATCCAGATTGCAATCTTAGTTTCTTGCTTGTTCTTCGTTTGCTCGCAGGAAACAGACCCTCGTGGTCAGGTTGATCGTGCTCCGGCGTGGTCAATAACCTCTCGGAGTTGGTTTAGCGATTGCTAAGGCGCGACGTCCTCGCACGTTCGTAGTCGGATCGTCAAAGTCGACTTCCACCAAAGCGAAATCCACCATCTCATCGAAAGACGGGACACCTTTGCCTCTATCATTGCTGCACCTCTCAATGAGCTTACAAAGAAAGATGTGCCTTTTCTTTGGGGTACCGCACAGGAAGAAGCCTTCACGGTATTGAAAGATAAGTTGACACATGCTCCTTTACTCCAACTTCCTGATTTTAATAAGACTTTTGAGCTTGAATGTGATGCTAGTGGAATTGGATTAGGAGGTGTGTTATTACAAGATGGCAAACCTGTTGCATACTTTTCTGAAAAATTGAGTGGGCCTAGTCTGAATTATTCTACTTATGATAAAGAATTATATGCTCTTGTTCGGACTTTAGAAACATGGCAACATTATTTATGGCCCAAAGAATTTGTTATACATTCTGATCATGAATCTTTGAAACATATTAAAAGTCAAGCTAAACTGAATCGTAGACATGCTAAATGGGTTGAATTCATTGAGACTTTCCCTTATGTCATTAAACACAAGAAGGGAAAAGAAAATGTTATTGCTGATGCATTGTCTCGTCGCTATACTATGCTTTCACAACTTGACTTGAAAATATTTGGTTTGGAGACCATCAAAGATCAATATGTGCATGATGCTGATTTTAAAGATGTAATGCAGAATTGTAAAGAAGGAAGAATGTGGAACAAGTTTGTCGTTAACGATGGATTTGTGTTTCGTGCTAACAAGCTATGCATTCCAGCTAGCTCCGTTCGTCTTTTGTTGTTGCAGGAGGCGCATGGAGGAGGATTAATGGGACACTTTGGCGTGAAGAAGACGGAGGACGTACTTGCTACACATTTCTTTTGGCCAAAGATGAGACGGGATGTTGAGCGTTGTATTGCTCGATGCACTACATGTCAAAAAGCTAAGTCACGACTCAATCCTCATGGTTTATATATGCCTTTGCCTGTACCTAGTGTTCCTTGGGAGGATATATCTATGGACTTTGTTTTAGGTTTACCTCGAACAAAGAAGGGGAGGGATAGCATATTTGTTGTCGTGGATAGATTCTCGAAAATGGCACACTTTATACCATGTCATAAAAGCGATGATGCTGTTAATGTTGCTGATTTGTTCTTTCGTGAAATTATTCGCTTGCATGGTGTGCCAAATACTATTGTTTCAGATCGTGATACTAAATTCCTTAGCCACTTTTGGAGATGTTTATGGGCTAAGTTGGGGACTAAACTGCTTTTTAGTACTACTTGTCACCCCCAAACTGATGGACAAACTGAAGTAGTCAATAGAACGTTGTCTACTATGCTTAGGGCTGTTTTGAAGAATAATAAGAAAATGTGGGAGGAATGCTTGCCTCATATTGAATTTGCTTATAATCGTTCATTGCATTCTACTACTAAGATGTGCCCTTTTGAAGTTGTGTATGGTTTCCTACCTCGTGCACCTATTGATCTGTTGCCTCTTCCATCTTCGGAGAAGGTTAATTTTGATGCTAAACAACGTGCTGAATTGATTTTAAAAATGCATGAGTTAACTAAGGAAAACATTGAGCGTATGAATGCTAAATATAAACTTGCTGGAGATAAGGGTAGAAAACATGTTGTGTTTGCACCTGGAGATCTTGTTTGGTTACATTTGCTCAAGGATAGATTTCCTGATTTGCGCAAATCAAACCTAATGCCACGTGATGATGGTCCCTTTAAGGTGTTAGAGAAAATAAATGATAATGCATATAAACTTGAGCTGCGTGCAGATTTTGGGGTTAGTCCCACTTTTAACATTGCAGATTTGAAGCCTTATTTGGGTGAGGAAGCTGAGTTTCCGTCGAGGACGACTTCATTTCAAGAAGGGGAGGATGATGAGGACATCAATACCATTGTTACACCCACAGCCCCTACTGCTACATATACGGGACCAATTACTAGAGCTCGCGCACGCCAATTAAATTATCAGGTACTTTCGTTTCTTGGTAATGATTCTAATGTTCATGAGAATATGATGCTTCCTAAATTGGATACATTTGTTTTGCTTACAAATGAAGGGCCTAGCTTGGAGAAGGATGAACATTGGAGCAAGAACAAGCATGGAGATGATGCCATGCGCAAGGGGAACAAGAACGGAGTTACAAGTGATGATTTCAGGACTTTGAAGCCATCATAATGGGTGCATGAAGCCTTGGACGAAATATACAAGATGCCACTTCATAAATTTCGTCCCGAGGCTATTATAGGTGCTGCGTCACCTTTTTATTGGGCCAGGCCCATGTAATTTCGAAATACATAAGTATAGGCTATTTTTAGAGTCCGTATGTGTGGGGAAACAAGAGATAGGGTTGATTTCGGACCCCTCCACCAAGGGCCACGAATTACCCCCTCTCTTCCTCCATATATACAGCCCTTAGGGCACCGTTTAGACGGTGGGTTTTGTTTAGATTAAAAGTTCGCCATAGCTGCAACTTCGCGTACTTCGTTTGTGTTCAACGACCAGACAAAGGCGTCACAGAACCCCACCTTGATCAATAAAGCTTTCATCTTATATTCGCAATAACCAGTTTGCAATCTTAGTTTCTTGCTTGTTCTTTGTTTGCTCGCAGGAAACAGACCCTCGTGGTCAGGTTGATCGTGCTCCGGCGTGGTCAATAACCTCTCGGAGTTGGTTTAGCGATTGCTAAGGCGCGACGTCCTCGCACGTTCGTAGTCGGATCGTCAAAGTCGACTTCCACCAAAGCGATATCCATCATCTCATCGAAAGACGGGACACCTTTGCCTCTATCACGTCTTGTGGAAAGACGTCAGCGAACTCCTGCAAAATGTTAGTGATAGCAGGAGGCAAAGAGGAAGGCACGTCCTCGAATGAAAATAATGCCTCTTTGCACACAAAAGCATAGCAAACAGATTTGCTGAAATCTAGCTCATCAATATCAGATTTGGTGGCAAATAAACATGCACTTCTCAATTTAATTTCAGAAGCAACACTAGATGGTTTATTATTAGGCTTCATTTGTTGCTCAAATTCTTTTGCCACAATCTGATTTCACTCTTATTCTTCTCTTGTTTTGCTTTATTAGCTCTATTAATATCATCTTTCAAAATAGAATCAGGAGTCATAGGAAGCAAAGTAATATTTTTATCCTTATGAACAAGAGTATACTGATTGTTTCTACCATGGTGTACAGAATTTTTATCAAATTGCCATGGTCTACCAAGTAATAAGGAACATGCTTGCATAGGTACCACATCACAATCAACATAATCAGCATATGTAGATATACTAAAATGCACTCGAACAGTACGTGTTACCTTAACCTTGCCGCTGTTGTTGAACCATTGGATGTAGTAAGGATGTGGATGTGGTCTTGTGGTGAGAGAAAGCTTCTCCACCATCTCCATGCTAGCCAAGTTGTTGCAGCTCCCTCCGTCTATGATGACGCGCACAGAACGTTCCTTCACAACTCCCTTGGTATGGAACAAATTGTGCCTCTGATTTTGCTCAGCTTGTGTGACTTGCACACTCAAAACACGTTGAGCAACTAAACATTCATACCTGTCAGCGTCTTCAGGAGCCATGTATTGCGTCTCATGATCAGAATCATCTCCACCATGTTCTTCACGTGTAATAAGAGCCAAAGTCTCCTCATCATAGTCACTAGCGGACTCATATCCACCATCCGCGGTAGCAATCATCACACGCGGAGATTTGCATTCTCTCGCATAATGACCTCCTCCCTTACAACGACGACAAATAATATCACTTGTGTGCCCTGTTGATGCCATGGAAGAAGAAGAACTCTGTGCAGGCCCAGCAGGTGCGCTCTTGGCAGATAATGGTGGTTGTGCCTGTTTTCTTGTATCACGACTGGGGGAGGCACGTGATTGAGGTGCTGGTGCAGTTGAAGTAGAAGATGCACGCGGTGTCCATGATGAAGGTCGGCCTGCAGAAAAGTTAGTTCGCGCCAATGCTTGTCGATCCTGCACTTCACGTTCAGCTTTACAAGCAAGATGGAATAAACGAGTGATATTAGTATACTCCTTATAGTCTAGAATGGTCTGAATCTCTCTATTCAATCCACCCAGAAAACGTGCAAGCATAGCTTCATTCTCCTCAACAATACCACATCTAATCATGCCAGTTTGTAATTCCTGATAATATTCTTCTACAGAATTTTTTCCTTGTCTTCAGCGCTGTAATTTTTGAAGCAATTCACGTTGATAATATGGTGGAACCCAACGAGTACGCATAGCAGTTTTCAAAGCAGCCCAAGTAGTTGGAATAGGATATAATCTCCAATGTTCAGACCACCATACACATGCAAAACTAGTGAAAGAACAAACAGCAGCAGCAACTCGTCTCTCCTCAGGATATTGTAAACATGTAAATCGTTGTTCAGTTTCTAACTCCCAAGTAAGATATATATCAGGAACATATCTACCCTCAAATGGTGGAATATTCAATTTCAGTTTAGGAATATGGACATCATCTCGTACCTGAGGTGGTGGTGCAGGCCTACCATTACGAATATATACCTGAGGTCGACTTGGTGGTGGTGGTGCAGGTGGCTGCACGTAGTGCTGATTTTGATCAACCTCATCCTCATAATCTCCCACATAATCATCCTCCTCCGCATCAGCAACAGGAGCCACAGAAGTATCAGCAGCAGCACCAACAGTTTGGCCAAACGCAAGAGGAACACGGCTCGCTCGGTGAAGGTCTGTTTCGCGACGTGGAGGTAGTCGTTGTTGTTGTTGTTGGAGAGGTGCGTTAGGTGCAGCGGGTGGTGGTGGTGGAAGACGCGCGAGCAATTCATTAAACTTGTTATCGAGCTTTGTTTCGAACGTCTTCTCCATGCCATCTATCTTCTCCATGGCCTCTTCAAATCTGTTTAGCACATCTTGCACCTGTCCACTCATCATTTGCTGAAATTTATCATGCAAATCCTTATTCGTCATGTTCTCCCAGTCAGTCTCGTCGGCTTGTGATCCTGGCATGGTTAGCAGCAATAGAAACACACAAGAATATGATCCTACAGACTACTAACAAGAGGTGGTGGTGGGTGTCACAAATCCGTCAAGCAAATCTCAAATTCTTACCAGTTCTTACCCAGCAGCAGGCGGTGATCGGCAACCGTTGTAGTCAAAAACTCTCAAAGCTTGGATAGAGCGATTACCAGGGAGAGTCAAATGCACGACGTAGATGTATGTGGGGCTGGGAAGGCTTATAATATGGTAGCAAAAAGGGTCAGCAATAATCAATTCAGAGATGCAAAGTTGAATAAACGCTCAACGACGGTACTGTGCTGGTCCTAGGCTAGACCGTGCTAGAGACGCGAGCCTAGAACACTAACAAAATCACGGCGCTGCACGTAAACAAGGGAAAAGCCCACTCTGGAAAAAAAAAATTCGCTCTTTTTTTTGCGCTGTTTTTTTTTGCGCTGCTCTTTTTTTTTGCGAAAAATCACTATAGTGGCGAGTGTCTCAAAACTCTTCCCAGGTCAAACTGACAGGATGGGCACGAAATTTTTTTTGACCAATTTTTTTTTCGACTGCCCGGACCCAAAAAACTGGAAACGGGTCAAAAAAAACTTTCTATAACGGCGACTGTCTCAATACGCTTAGAAACACCTAAAAATAGGATAGCCAGAAAATTTTTCGACAAGTGCGTTTTCGGAAAAATTTGGGCCTAAATGGAGGGTGGTTTCCGGACTCTTTTTTTTCCGAAACCTACTCCGGCAAGGAAACACGAATCAGAAACTAGATGGATCTCGAAAACAAACCTAATATGCAAGGAACTCGGATTGATGGTGGATATATGGTGGTGGTATATGGCAGCAGTGGTGGTAGCGGTGGTAGTATATGGATATGGATCGGTGGTGGTATATGGATACGGATTGGTGGTGGTATATGGATACGGATTCGGAGCGGTGGTGGTAGATGGCAGGGGCGATGATGATGGTGTGGCGGCGGCGTGACAACTTATGACCAGAACTCGAAACTCTAAAAGACTAGACTCTAAGACCAGCAACTAGACCGACGATGCAACCGCAAATTCAACAAAGCAAAACCCTAAAAAGATTATGCAAAGGCTCAGATTGGTTCGGATATGATGAACTAACCCTAATTTTTTGTGTGTGGCTTTTTCGTGGACTGTAGGTATGAAGAACAGACTCGATCTAAACTACGAAAAACTGTAAAATCTCACCGAGCAACCTGGAAATCTGATACCACTTGATAGAGGCAAAGGTGTCCCGTCTTTCGATGAGATGATGGATATCGCTTTGGTGGAAGTCGACTTTGACGATCCGACTACGAACGTGCGAGGACGTCGCACCTTAGCAATCGCTAAACCAACTCCGAGAGGTTATTGACCACGCCGGAGCACGATCAACCTGACCACGAGGGTCTGTTTCCTGCGAGCAAACGAAGAACAAGCAAGAAACTAAGATTGCAATCAGGATATTGCGAATATAAGATGAAAGCTTTATTGATCAAGGTGGGGTTCTGTGACGCCTTTGTCTGGTCGTTGAACACAAACGAAGTACGCGAAGTTGCAGCTATGGCAAACTTTTAATCTAAACAAAACCCAAAGTCTAAGCGGTGCCCTAAGGGCTGTATATATGGAGGAAGAGAGGGGGAATTTCGTGGCCCTTGGTGGAGGGGTCCGAAATCAACCCTATCTCTTGTTTCCCCACACATACGGACTCTAAAAATAGCCTATACTTATGTATTTCGAAATTACATGGGCCTGGCCCAATAAAAAGGTGACGCACCACCTATAATAGCCTCGGGACGAAATTTATGAAGTGGCATCTTGTATATTTCGTCCAAGGCTTCATGCACCCATTATGGTGGCTTCAAAGTCCTGAAATCATCACTTGTAACTCCGTTCTTGTTCCCCTTGCGCATGCCATCATCTCCATGCTTGTTCTTGCTCCACTATTCATCCTTCTCCAAGCTAGGCCCTTCATTTGTAAGCAAAACAAATGTATCCAATTTAGGCAGCATCATATTCTCATGAACATTAGAATCATTACCAAGAAACGAAAGTACCTGATAATTTAATTGGCGTGCGCGAGCTCTAGTAGTTGGTCCCGTATATGTAGCAGTAGGGGCTGTGGGTGTAACAATGGTATTGATGTCCTCATCAGCAGCCAGATGAAGGTGTGTGCGATATACAACATACGGTTCACTCGGATGAACTGTTTGTGATTAGGCAACACAAAAGAAACGGTCAGCCAGATCAAGGTGTGAGCGATTTACACATGCGGTTCCCTCGGCCCTTGTCGTCAGTGTGTGACCTCTGTGGCAACCGTTCGCTCCCCACGCGCCTCTTCGTGTACCGTGGCAACCATCCACCGACTCTTCGCCTTTCCCTCTCGATTTGGAACTACTGCCGCACGCTAGCTCTTCCTCCCTCCTCCATTTGCCTTCACCCTTCCTTCTGCCATTGTTCGATCGTCTTCTCCATGGAGGGAACAGGCTGGAAATGACCCCGTTATTCTTGCCCCGATCTGAATGATGACGCGATGGAGGAACTCAATGATCGGTGCGACATCATCACCTCGGCTAGCATGACAGGTTCATTCAAGACCATTCTCGACTCAACTAATAACATCATTACAAGGAACCCCAGGGTCCAGGAGCGGTTTGATCTCCCCTAACTTCTCCATCGTGACCCTGCTGACTAGCGAGGGGACGAGGGAAGCCTTGCCTTGTGTAAGTTGATGCCGCTTGATAATGATACGTATGATGTTAAGATGCCATCACTTGAGGGCAAGGCTTGGGCAGGCGCAAATGGAGATTGGGTTGTTTATATTGGGTACAACTGCGAGTGGGAACTTGTGAATGTGTACACTCATCACCGGGTTCCACTTCCAAAATCTCAGACAACTTCCCAGAGGTTGAGTACACCTGTATTCTACGTGAGTTCAAATATGATCATGCTGACTATCGTCTATGGAAGATAACAATTTGTTGAGTTCCTAGCCACTCTTGGGATTACATGAACTATGAAGTTGTTGCTATCTTCGACAAGCTTGTTGCCGTCCTTACTTCCATGCCTCGATGGATATTGCTCAAAAATCAATTTCTGTACATGGATGAGTACTGTGATGCAATTCAATACGTGGGTCTTGTGTTTGCTGCCACCACTCGTGGCACTGTTTTTGCACGGAATCTGATGCTTTCGGTTCGTTTGTCTTCCACCGTAATTATAATCGTTTCATCCACATGCATGCGGTTTAGCTAGTTTCCCTTTAGTAATTAACCTTCTTGTGTTTCCAAGGTCCTGTGAACATTCCACCACCTATACTTGAATTTTTTTACGAGCATGAGGATGACCAGGACCCATATATACAGTGGCGCCTGACTACTTATTCCGATGGATCACCTCTTCTTGTCTGTATACAGGACACTGCTGATGTTACTAAGGAAGCAAGTGTTGTCTCTCATGGTCGCACTCTCCAGACCTATTCCAACATTCGTTGCAGGGTATTCGGGATGGATACTAGTGTACTAGCGCCAACAACTTCTCCCTGGTTTAGTATTGAAAGTCTTGGAGGAAACTCGCTCTTCCTTGGATAAAACTATCCAATGATGGTGGAAGGCGATCCAACTGTTGTTGACACAATGTTACTACAATTTATGAGAAGCAACTGTCTCTATACCTCGGACATTACTATGCTTCCCTACCGTCCCAATATGGGTCCAGACATAGGCCGCTTCAGCCTCGATGATCAGTCATGCGTTGGTCTCGAGATTGACAGTAGCTGGCCCTTCCTAGAGAATCACTTCTGGTTCAAAGCAAGTGTTTCCAACGCCGACGAGTGATTGAGCTGAAGTTCATTTCATCGCTTTGTTATTTGTTGTGTGAGAAAAACTTTACTAGAATGTTTTATTGGAAATGATCTATAATCCAACGTGTATCCTCGTTGTCATTGTGGGTTGATGACTTGTTGTATGTAATCAATGGTACATTTGCATATGCGTCCATCAACTCAAGCCTGCTAGTGGTGTCCATATCAACAGTGCTAGTGCTTTTAGTTGCAAAAATTAGATAGTGCTAGTGATTTGTAGCTGCATATTTTGACAAATCACAGTGTTACAAGGTTGACAAATGGCAATGTTACTACATAAACAAATGTCAATCTTTCCAATTTGACAAATGGCAACATACCCAAAATGACAGATATGCAAATCTTACCCAATTGTTTGTACGTGCTTGCACACGGGTCATGCAAAACAACCGTTTGCGTTGAATGGATGCAGAAATCCTGCTCGACACATTTTCCCTTGGCTTCCTGGGGAAGCTGTGGGTTTGCATATGGGTGTTCTAACTAAAACATTTGTGATGAGTGTTTCATATTTAAAAACCATTGACATTTTTTTCAAAAGAATTTTTTTGATAAGTATGTACATTAAGAGAGAAAAACGCAAGTTCGTTCAAACCATATCTTTCATTCAGTCACACTGCGAATTTATATTCATCTGATCGCGAATTTGAGATACAATATTAAACCCCAAAAAAACTATTTCCGGCGGCGGCGTGCTGCGCCATCATTGTCGTTGTCGTCCTCCGGGACGCCATTGTTGAAGTCTTCAAGGCAGCACAAAATGTTCTTCACATGTAAATCAAACATCATGTCGTCGCCCGATCGACGGGCGGGGCGCAGGAGGATGACAAGTGGCACCACTGAGAGGTAGCGGTCGACGGCAGCGTCCCATGCCGCTGAGGGGGCGCATGAACGGGCACAGGCACGGGCGTGGCGGGTGCAGCCAAACGCACGAGGACTGGTGCCGCGGTGGGTGGAGGGGCGTGTACGGGTAGGGGCACGGGCGCGACAGGTGCAGCCAAACGCACGGGGCCGGCGCCACGGAGGGTGGAGGTGCGCACATAGGCACGGGCACGGGCGCTGGCGCTGGCATGTACACGAGCTCGCGCGGGTCCGTGGAGACCTCACTGACAACCGCGGCTTCCAGCTCTATGATAGTGCTTGGCGACCAACCCGTCAATGCTACGGGGATGGTCACTAGCGCGGGCACGGGGATGGGCGCTGGGACGGGATCGGGAACAACAACTATCGCGGCCAGCTTGTTCTGGGCCATGTCCATGAGGCCCCATTCCTCCTTATTTTCTGTCTCCTCCGGCTCGGAGTCGACTTCACCACACTTGAAGACTAGTGTTAGATGATCATTCCGCGCCATGGCGTTGGTGGAGGTCTGCGGGAGGGAGGGGAATAGGAGGTGAACAGTAAGACCGGCCGTATTAAACTGCGGCTCGGGCGCCGATAATGGAGAGGAAGGAGGGCGCCCATGGAAGTCAAAGGGCCCCCTTTCCCAGTGATCCTATGTAGTGTATAGCTCGCACGCTTCCCGGTCAGCCTGCACATTGGACGACAACTTGCACGCCTCTCGGTCAGCCTACGCACCGGACTGCGCTCGCACACCTCCCTTTTAGTCACAGTCAAGCAGTTGTCCGCACGGCACCTCCTACAGCCATTAAAACCAAGACACGTGGCATCATGTGAATGGTTAATAGAATGCACACGATTTGTATTATACAAACGTTTGATATATTAAAGTGGCAGCTATTTTTTCGAAATGCCTTTCTTGGCTATCATTATTTAAGTGTGCCTTCTCCCAAAATGGACACAAAAAATGCCACAGCATGTCGGGTGCCATTCCATGATAGCATGCCAAGTTTCATGAATTTCAGATGAGTTTTGGATTTACTAGAATTTAAAAACCACGCATCTCAATGTTTTGCGGGCAATCAACAGTGCCCCGGTGTTTGAAATTCATTCCCATTTCTTGCATGGGACCTAAGTGATGAGGACATCAATACCATTGTTACACCCACAGCCCCTACTGCTACATATACGGGACCAATTACTAGAGCTCGCGCATGCCAATTAAATTATCAGGTACTTTCGTTTCTTGGTAATGATTCTAATGTTCATGAGAATATGATGCTGCCTAAATTGGATACATTTGTTTTGCTTACAAATGAAGGGCCTAGCTTGGAGAAGGATGAACAGTGGAGCAAGAACAAGCATGGAGATGATGGCATGCGCAAGGGGAACAAGAACGGAGTTACAAGTGATGATTTCAGGACTTTGAAGCCACCATAATGGGTGCATGAAGCCTTGGACGAAATATACAAGATGCCACTTCATAAATTTCGTCCCGAGGCTATTATAGGTGCTGCGTCACCTTTTTATTGGGCCAGGCCCATGTAATTTCGAAATACATAAGTATAGGCTATTTTTAGAGTCCGTATGTGTGGGGAAACAAGAGATAGGGTTGATTGCGGACCCCTCCACCAAGGGCCACGAAATTCCCCCTCTCTTCCTCCATATATACAGCCCTTAGGGCACCGTTTAGACTTTGGGTTTTGTTTAGATTAAAAGTTCTCCATAGCTGCAACTTCGCGTACTTCATTTGTGTTCAACGACCAGACAAAGGCGTCATAGAACCCCACCTTGATCAATAAAGCTTTCATCTTATATTCGCAATATCCAGATTGCAATCTTAGTTTCTTGCTTGTTCTTCGTTTGCTCGCAGGAAACAGACCCTCGTGGTCAGGTTGATCGTGCTCCGGCGTGGTCAATAACCTCTCGGAGTTGGTTTAGCGATTGCTAAGGCGCGACGTCCTCGCACGTTCGTAGTCGGATCATCAAAGTCGACTTCCACCAAAGCGATATCCATCATCTCATCGAAAGATGGGACACCTTTGCCTCTATCAAGTGGTATCAGATTTCCAGGTTGCTCGGTGAGATTTTACAGTTTTTCGTAGTTTAGATCGAGTCTGTTCTTCATACCTACAGTCCACGAAAAAGCCACACAAAAAAATTAGGGTTAGTTCATCATATCCAAACCAATCTGAGTCTTTGCATAATCTTTTTAGGGTTTTGCTTTGTTGAATTTGCGGTTGCATCGTCGGTCTAGTTGCTGGTCTTAGAGTCTAGTCTTTTAGAGTTTCGAGTTCTGGTCATAAGTTGTCACGCCACCGCCGCACCATCATCATCGCCCCTGCCATCTACCACCACCGCTCCGAATCCGTATCCATATACCACCACCAATCCGTATCCATATACCACCACCGATCCATATCCATATACTACCACCGCTACCACCACCGCTGCCATATACCACCACCATATATCCACCATCAATCCGAGTTCCTTGCATATTAGGTTTGTTTTCGAGATCCATCTAGTTTCCGATTCGTGTTTCCTTGCCGGAGTAGGTTTTGGAAAAAAAAAGAGTCCGGAAACCACCCTCTGTTTAGGCCCAAATTTTTCCGAAAACGCACTTGTCGAAAAATTTTCTGGCTATCCTATTTTTAGGTGTTTCTAAGCGTATTGAGACAGTCACCGTTATAGAAAGTCTTTTTTGACCCGTTTCCAGTTTTTTGGGTCCGAGCAGTCGAAAAAAAAAATTGGTCAAAAAAAAATTTCGTGCCCATCCTGTTAGTTTGACCTGGGAAGAGTTTTGAGACACTCACCACTATAGTGATTTTTCGCAAAAAAAAGACCAGAGCAAAAAAAAACAGCGCAAAAAAAAAGAGCAAAAAAATATTCCAGAGTGGGCTTTTCCCTTGTTTACGTGCAGCGCCGTGATTTTGTTAGTGTTCTAGGCTCGCGTCTCTAGCACGGTCTAGCCTAGGACCAGCACAGTACCGTCGTTGAGCGTTTATTCAACTTTGCATCTCTGAATTGATTATTGCTGACCCTTTTTGCTACCATATTATAAGCCTTCCCAGCCCCACATACATCTACGTCGTGCGTTTGACTCTCCCTGGTAATCGCTCTATCCAAGCTTTGAGAGTTTTTGACTACAACGGTTGCTGATCACCGCCTGCTGCTGGGTAAGAACTGGTAAGAATTTGAGATTTGCTTGACGGATTTGTGACACCCACCACCACCTCTTGTTAGTAGTCTGTAGGATCATATTCTTGTGTGTTTCTATTGCTGCTAACCATGCCAGGATCACAAGCCGACGAGACTGACTGGGAGAACATGACGAATAAGGATTTGCATGATAAATTTCAGCAAATGATGAGTGGACAGGTGCAAGATGTGCTAAACAGATTTGAAGAGGCCATGGAGAAGATAGATGGCATGGAGAAGACGTTCGAAACAAAGCTCGATAACAAGTTTAATGAATTGCTCGCGCGTCTTCCACCACCACCACCCGCTGCACCTAACGCACCTCTCCAACAACAACAACAACGACTACCTCCACGTCGCGAAACAGATCTCCGCCGAGCGAGCCGTGTTCCTCTTGCGTTTGGCCAAACTGTTGGTGCTGCTGTTGATACTTCTGTGGCTCCTGCTGCTGATGCGGAGGAGGATGATTATGTGGGAGATTATGAGGATGATGTCGATCAAAATCAGCACTACGTGCAGCCACCTGCACCACCACCAGCAGGTCGACCTCAGGTATATATTCGTAATGGTAGGCCTGCACCACCACCTCAGGTACGAGATGATGTCCATATTCCTAAACTAAAATTGAATATTCCACCATTTGAGGGTAGATATGTTCCTGATATATATCTTACTTGGGAGTTAGAAACTGAACAACGTTTTACATATTTACAATATCCCAAGGAGAGACGGGTTGCTGCTGCTGTTTGTGCTTTCACTAGTTTTGCATGTGTATGGTGGTCTGAACATTGTAGATTATATCCTATTCCCGCTACTTGGGCTGCTTTGAAAACTGCTATGCGTACTCGTTGGGTTCCACCATATTATCAACGTGAATTGCTTCAAAAATTACAGCACTTAAGACAAGGAAAAAATTCTGTAGAAGAATATTATCAGGAATTACAAACTGGCATGATTAGATGTGGTATTGTTAAGGAGAATGAAGCTATGCTTGCACGTTTTCTGGGTGGATTAAATAGAGAGATTCAGACCATTCTAGACTATAAGGAGTATACTAATATCACTCGTTTATTACATCTTGCTTGTAAAGCTGAACATGAAGTGCAGGTTCGACAAGCATTGGCGCGAACTAACTTTTCTGCAGGCCGACCTTCATCATGGACACCGCGTGCATCTTCTACTTCAACTGCACCAGCACCTCAATTAGTTGCCTCCTCCAGTCGTGATACAAGAAAACAGGCACAACCACCATTATCTGCCAAGAGCGCACCTGCTGGGCCTGCACGGAGTTCTTCTTCTTCCATGGCATCAACAGGGCACACAAGTGATATTATTTGTCGTCGTTGTAAGGGAGGAGGTCATTATGCGAGAGAATGCAAATCTCCGCGTGTGATGATTGCTACCGCGGATGGTGGATATGAGTCCACTAGTGACTATGATGAGGAGACTTTGGCTCTTATTACACGTGAAGAACATGGTGGAGATGATTCTGATCATGAGACACAATACATGGCTCCTGAAGATGCTGACAGGTATGAATGTTTAGTTGCTCAACGTGTTTTGAGGACATCAATACCATTGTTACACCCACAGCCCCTACTGCTACATATACGGGACCAATTACTAGAGCTCGCGCACGCCAATTAAATTATCAGGTACTTTCATTTCTTGGTAATGATTCTAATGTTCATGAGAATATGATGCTGCTTAAATTGGATACATTTGTTTTGCTTACAAATGAAGGGCCTAGCTTGGAGAAGGATGAACATTGGAGCAAGAACAAGCATGGAGATGATGCCATGCGCAAGGGGAACAAGAACGGAGTTACAAGTGATGATTTCAGGACTTTGAAGCCACCATAATGGGTGCATGAAGCCTTGGACGAAATATACAAGATGCCACTTCATAAATTTCGTCCCGAGGCTATTATAGGTGCTGCGTCACCTTTTTATTGGGCCAGGCCCATGTAATTTCAAAATACATAAGTATACGCTATTTTTAGAGTCCGTATGTGTGGGGAAACAAGAGATAGGGTTGATTTCGGACCCCTCCACCAAGGGCCACGAATTTCCCCCTCTCTTCCTCCATATATACAGCCCTTAGGGCATCGTTTAGATGGTGGGTTTTGTTTAGATTAAAAGTTCGCCATAGCTGCAACTTCCCGTACTTCGTTTGTGTTCAGCGACCAGACAAAGGCGTCACAGAACCCCACCTTGATCAATAAAGCTTTCATCTTATATTCGCAATATCCAGATTGCAATCTTAGTTTCTTACTTGTTCTTCGTTTGCTCGCAGGAAACAGACCCTCGTGGTCAGGTTGATCGTGCTCCGGCGTGGTCAATAACCTCTCGGAGTTGGTTTAGCGATTGCTAAGGCGCGACGTCCTCGCACGTTCGTAGTCTGATCGTCAAAGTCGACTTCCACCAAAGCGATATCCATCATCTCATCGAAAGACGGGACACCTTTGCCTCTATCAGAAGGTTCAACTTAAGAACTCCGGTTGGCAAAAAGAATCAAATTGAACAAAGCAACGAAAGACGAACGGCGAAAGAAAACAACTTCGTTCTAGTAATCTGGATCTAGGGCAAATTTTACAGTAGCAAAATCTTGTTTAAGTTGGTTAAACGGATAGAGGGTTTCGAGACGAAACTCTAGGCGCTTGAATCGCCTGATTCCGATAAACGAGCGAAAAGTTATACTAAAACGAAAATCGGATCAGGAATCGTGATGAGAAAAATCGCGGATTTGATCCGAGAAAAAGAAAAACGACGAACACCGATAATTTTTTTACTCTCTTTTTCAGCACGGAAACGAGGCGCGACGAACCTCGGGCGGTGGGATCAGCGGCGGCGGCTCCGGCGGCGCGCGCGGATCGAGGCGGGGCTGATGGGCTGGGGCGGCTCGGGGCGGAGCTATTTAAAGGCTGCCCCCGGGCGGTGTCCCGCTCGGGTACGACCCGAAGTCGGTTCGTTTTTTTTATTCCGCTCGGAAGAAAAATAAAAAGAAATACTAAACGGACTCCAAAAATTCCGAAATAAATTTTCACGGGCTTCTAAAATCAAGCCGCACAGGGTGAACATTTATTTGGGCCCTAAATGCAATTTTGAAAAACGCACATTTTTCCTAATTTCAAATAAAACACCGATAAACTCCGAAATAAAAACCTATTTGATTTTATTATTAAATCCTCAATATTTCTTTATTTTGGGAAATTCATTTTATTCCCTCTCTCATATTTTTGTAATAGAAATAATTGATGATAAAATAAATAAAATCAAACGATCCTATTCTCAAAATTTGAGAAAACTCAAATATGAAAATAACGAAATCCCCAACTCTCTCCGGGGGTCCTTGAGTTGCGTAGAATTTCTAGGATCAACCAAAATGCACAATAAAAATATGATATGCATGATGATCTAATGTATAACATTCCAAATTGAAAATTTGGGATGTTACAAACCTACCCCCCTTAAGATGAATCTCGCCCTCGAGATTCGGGTTGGCTAGAAAATAGGTGAGGGTGGTCCTTGAGCAATTCTTCCTCTCGCTCCCAGGTGGCTTCATCCTCCGAGTGGTGGCTCCACTAAACTTTGCAAAACTTGATAACCTTGCTGCGAGTAACTCGGTTGGCAACCTCAAGGATCTTAATTGGTTTCTCCTCGTAGGTCAAATCGTTATCCAACTGAATAGTTTCCAAAGGCACTGTATCTCTCAACGGTATGTCAGCCATCTCCGCGTGACACTTCTTCAACTGGGAAACGTGGAACACATCATGAACTCCTGACAATCCTTCGGGCAATTCCAACTTGTAGGCTACTTCTCCCATACGCTCCAAAACTCGATATGGTCCTACAAATTGTGGCGCTAACTTCCCTTTAACTCCAAAACGCTTTGTTCCCCGAAGTGGAGATACTCGAAGATAAGCTCTATCTCCGACTTCGTAAACTGTCTGCTTGCGTTTAGAATCTGCATAACTCTTCTGTCGGGACTGGGCTACCTTGAGCCTATCACAAATCAACTTCACCTTCTGTTCAGACTCTTTAATCAAGTCAGGTCCAAACAACTGGCGGTCTCCAACTTCGTCCCATGACAACGGTGTCCTGCACCTCCTTCTGTACAATGCTTCGAAAGGGGCCATCTTCAAACTGGTTTGGTAACTGTTGTTGTAAGAGAACTCTGCATATGGCAAATTATCGTCCCAACTAGATCCATAATCTAGCGCACAAGCTCTCAACATATCCTCCAAAATCTGATTTACTCTCTCGGTCTGTCCATCTGTCCGTGGATGAAAAGCTGTACTGAATTCTAGCCTGGTACCCAAAGTTTCGTGCAACTGCTTCCAGAACTTTGAGGTAAACTGGGTTCCTCTATCTGATACGATACTCCTTGGAACTCCATGCAAACATACGATCCTGGTCATGTATATCTTTGCCAACTTAGCACTGGTGTAAGTGGTCTCTACTGGGATGAAATGAGCTACTTTCGTCAACCGATCGACTACAACGCAAATCGAGTCATAGCCTGAACGAGTCATGGGCAATCCCGTGATAAAATCCATGCCTAGCTTATCACACTTCCATTTGGGTATCGGCAATGGTTGTAACAATCCTGCTGGCTTCTGATGCTCTGCCTTTACTCTTTGACATACATCACAAACTGCTACATACTCCGCAATATCCTTCTTCATTCCGGTCCACCAGAAAATATCCTTCAAATCCAAATACATCTTGGTATTTCCTGGGTGAATCGAATATGGTGAATTGTGTGCCTCTTGCAAAATCAACTTCCTGATCTCCGGGTCATTGGGCACGTAAACGCGGTCTTCAAACCATAGGGTATCGTGCTCATCCTCACGAAATCCTTTAGCTTTTGCTTTGCTCAATTTCTCCTTAATAGCGGCAATCTCTTTGTTAGTCTTCTGAGCTTCTCTGATTTTATCCATCAAAGTTGACTGAATCTCCAATGCTGCTACATAGCCTCTCGGAACTATTTCCAAACATAGTTCACGAAAATTTTCTGCTAACTACTTGGGTATTTCTCCCGTCATTAATGTATTGACATGGCTCTTACGGCTTAATGCGTCAGCTACTACATTAGCCTTTCCGGGATGATAATGCAATCTCATATCATAATCCTTGATGAGCTCCAACCATGTCCTTTGTCTGAGATTCAACTCCTTCTGTGTGAAAATGTACTTCAAATTCTTATGATCCGTGTACACCTCACAATGATTTCCAATGAGGAAATGTCTCCACGTTTTCAAAGCATGCACTACGGCTGCTAACTCCAAATCATGCGTAGCATAATTCAACTCATGAGGCTTCAGTTGTCTTGAGGCATATGAAACAACTCTCCCTTCCTGGATAAGCACTGCTCCAAGTCCTCGACGTGAAGCGTCGCAATACACCTCAAAATCTTTGGTCTGGTCTGGCAAAATCAACACTGGTGAGGTAACCAATCGTTTCTTCAACTCCTGGAAACTAGCCTCACATTCCTCAGTCCATATGAACTTGGTATCTTTCTTCAAAAACTCAGTCATAGGCTTCGCAATCTTTGAGAAATTCTCAATAAATCTCCGGTAGTATCCTGCAAGTCCAAGAAAACTCCGGATCTCTGCAACTGTGGTTGGTGCTTCCCATTTAGTCACGGTATCAACTTTAGCGGGATCAACTGCTATACCTTCTCCAGATATAACGTGTCCGAGGAATCCTACTTCCTTCAACCAAAACTCACATTTGCTGAACTTGGCATATAGTTGATGTTCTCTGAGCTTTCCAAGTACCGAAGGCAAATGCTCCTTATGCTCCTCTTCATTCTTCGAATAAACCAGGATATCGTCAATGAACGGTACGACGAACTTATCCAAAAACTTCATAAACACTTTGTTCATCATGTTCATAAAATATGCAGGTGCGTTAGTCAGACCAAATGACATAACAGTATACTCGTACAACCCATACCTGGTGGTAAAAGCTGTCTTCGGAATATCCTGTTCTCGAATCTTCAACTGGTGGTATCCTAATCGCAGATCGATCTTGGAAAATACCTTAGGTCCTTGCAAACGATCAAACGGATCATTAATCATTGGTAGTGGGTACTTGTTCTTGATCGTTACTTCATTCAATCCTCGATAATCAACAACCATCCTTAACGATCCATCTTTCTTCTCTACTAGTAGTACTGGCGATCCCCAAGGTGAAGAACTTGGGTGAATATATCCCTTATCCAGTAACTCCTTAATCTGCTTCTTAATTTCCACCAAATCCTTTGCTGGCATCCTATATGGTCTCTTTGATATTGGCCCTGTGCCTGGCAATAGCTCAATCAAAAACTCAATATCTCTATCCAGTGGCATGCCTGGCAACTCTTCCGGAAATACATCGGGAAAATCCCTTACCACTGGTACTTCCTCCTGCACAACTCCTATTAGGCAATTTACTTGAGTCCTCTTCGGCACATGTCGGGATACATACTTGATCCTTCTCCCTTCTGGTGTGGTAAGCAAAATTGACTTACTAGCACATTCAATATTCCCTTCATACTTTGATAACCAATCCATGCCTAACATCACATCCAATCCTTGAGATTCCAATACTATTAGGTCTAAGGGAAAAACATAGTTACCAATCCTTAATGGTAACCGATCACACCATAGACTAGCCACATACTCTGCTCCAGGCGAGGTTACTAACATGGGTGACCTAAGGGCTTGGGTTGATAGGCTGTACTTATCGACAAATCCCCTTGAGATGTATGAATGCGATGCACTAGTATCAAAAAGAACGAGTGCAGTAAATGACTTAACCAAAAACTTACCTATTACTGCATCGGGCTGAGCTTCAACCTCCTCCACACTAACGTGGTTCACCTATCCCCTGTTGAAAGGGTTCGGCTTCTTCCCAGAACTTCCATTGCCATTATGGCCTTCAGGACATTCATTGGCATAATGTCCGGTCTTCGAAAACTTAAAGCAAGTGACTTGACTCTGGTCCTTCTTGGCTGGGGTCGATGGGTTGGTGCGGTTCTGGTTGTTGCTTCCTCCATTCCCATTACCATTCCTGGTGCCATTGTGATTGTGCGAGCTACCTCCTCCATGGGTATGCTGGAAATGTCCTCCCGGTCTAGGGGTAAAACGTGGCTTCTGTTGAGCTCCTGAACTATACTTTCCTTGCCCATACTTCCTCTTGCGATTCTCAATAATCTGCTGCTTCCCTTCAATCATAAGAGCACGATCTACCAACTCCTGGTAGTTGTTGAAGGTTGCTACCATCAACTGCATGCTCAACTCATCGTTCAGTCCTTCCAGAAACTTCTCCTACTTAGCTACATCCGTAGCAACGTCATCTGGGGCATAACGTGCTAGCTTACTAAATTCCTCCACATACTGGCCAACTGTCCTTCCTCCTTGGCGCAAGTTGCGAAACTCACGCTTCTTTATGGCCATAGCTCCTACTGAAACATGTGCAGTACGAAAAGCCTGCTGAAACTGGTCCCATGTGACAGTGTCAACTGGGAAAGTGGTTGTGAAATTCTCCCACCATGATGCTGCGGGTCCTTCTAACTGATGTGCGGCAAACTTCACCTTCTCCGCATCTGTGCATCCTACTGTGGTCAACTCCCTAGCTGTCTTGCGGAGCCAATCATCTGCTACTATCGGCTCGGTGCTACTGGAAAACACCGGTGGATTCAGCCTAAGAAAACGGGCTAAGTGGTCAACAGGTGGTGGTGGTGGTGGTGGTGGGTTGTTGTTGTTGTTCCCCTGATTCTGATTCTAGACTAGCAACTGCATCAATGTGTTCTGCTGCTGGATCAACTGAGTGAGCTCCGGTGGAAAGGAAATCCGGGGTCATGTCTCGGAGGCATCTGAGGGTTTAGAAAAGATGAGATATAAGAATAGAGGGGTCTAAAGAGAAAACACTACCCATATGCACATGAGGCAAAAGCAAACAATTCACTTCAATCAATCAAACAAGGGCATACAATCGATCTAACTATCGCAAAAGTGCTCGGACTACTATATTTACATGGTGGACTACTACTACTGATGAGGTGGTCTACTAGAAATATTCTTCGGTTGCAGACTCCATGATATCTGCTCCAGCTTCATCAACATAATCATCATCGCTACTATCTTGTTCCGAGTCGGTGCCGTCGATGATGATGTAGTCTTTCGGGCTAATCTCCTTGGGTTCTTCGTCTTCCTCTACTGGCGTAGGGCCTCCCATAAATATTCCAATCTTCTTGATCAGGTCATCATTCTTCTCCACCAATACTTCAATTTCCTCTTCATAATCTTCACGTGTAGCCTTGAGTTCTTCCTCCAGTTCCTTGATTCTAGTCTTAGCCTTCTTCAGATCTATCATGTCGGCGCACATCTGGTTCTCCTGTCGTCGAATGTGCTGGTTTAGCTCCTGGATAAAAGCTGCAATTGATCTATCCTTCCTGGTGCTGATCATCTCCCAGTGCTCATCTTGGCGCCCACAAATCTGGTAGATAGTATCCTTGAGATCCTTGCGGTAGACTTCTCCAATGCGTCCCATGGCGATGTGAGCTGCCATGCTCTTTCCTAGACTCCAAGTTGGTGCATCAAAAGAAAATTCTATGGGCTCAGTGACTGGCATGAACGTCCTTCCTGGAACTTGAACTTGAATCATACATCGCTCTTCTTCAGGTAAAGTGGCGTTGTAGGTTCCCGTGAAGCTTGGTACTCCTATGTTCAGGTATCTAGTGACTTCCTTCAAGTGATGTCCAAAGGGTGTATCTTCATCCGGTTGTGTGAACTTGTTCCTTGCGTCTGCCATCCTAAAGAGTAGAAAAGATGAGAGGTCAGAAGAGAAGAGAGTGAATAGTGATCTAGGTCTTTTAGCTTAGTGGGCGTGTCCTACAGTCAGCGTGTGCTCTGATACCATCTCTGTAGCGACCAGACCTCAAACAGTCTGATCTCTGTGCTCCGGTGTCATCCCTGGATCAGTAATGTTGACACCACACAATACTCGGAGGATTTATAGCAGAGTAGCAATCACACACTTATTACATCGAGTGTCTCAAAAGAGAACTTATTACAATAAATATGGCTTAAGGCCATCTAATAAGAGAACAGCGAAAGGCTTGGAAGAAACGTGAGTCCATCAACTCCAACGGCATCACTGAGTATAGAACCACGACCTAAAAACTCCTTAATCATCGTCTGAAAAGTCTGCAACATTAACGTTGCAGCCCGAAACGGGTCAGCACATGGAATATGCTGGCAATGTAACACATAGAGAGTAATGGAATGAAACAGCTATACTATATGCATATTTGGCTGGTGGAAAGCTCTATGGTTATAGTTTTGTGTAAAGCCAAATTTTCCCTACTTCAAAGGAATAAAATTTAATTACTATCATGGTGGTTGTTAAACATTGAGAATGGTTGATAGCATTCTCAATCCCAATTAAAAATCATCATTAAACAAAACCCAACAAAATTTATTTAGAGTAACATGTTGAGATTCACATGATAATCCAAGTACTAGATACTCAAGGTGTCCATAACCGGGGACACGACTAACCATGATTAGTTTATTACACTCTGCAGAGGTTTGCGCACTTTTCTCCACAAGACTCGATTGCCTCCGTTTGGTTTCTCGCACTACATGGTGTTTGAGAAGACGGATGACCGAGACATAGTCTTTCAGAAGCGCTAGCACCTTACGATCGGGTAGACCGTACCAACCTACATCCCCTACATCTACTAGTCTACCATTGTAAGAGTTCGCATAACTTAGTCAACTATGCTAGAGCCCATAATAGCTTGTGGCTGCACACGGAAGTTTCTAGTATGAATAGTCTCATGATCCCTTTGAGCCTGGGTGGTGGTCCAAAAGAAAAACAGGCAAGTCCTGGAATACCCAGGTGCCTCAATCCACCTAGATGTGTGTTTAAGTTGCCACCTTAGATAAACCATTAATTAACAAACTCACATATGTCATGGATATCACTCACCCAATCCACGTCTACTAGCATAGCATGGCATAATAAGCAAACGTAGAAGTAACTCCCAAAGGTTTGATAATAAACAGGTAATAGGTACTACCTCATCTACTTCCCTTCCCACAATTTAATTAGATCCTAATCATGCAATGTGTGAGGGTTGATCTAATGCAATAAAACTGGGTAGTAGAAAAGGTATGATCAAAGTGTTACTTGCCTTGCTGATGATCCGCGAAACCTAGAGATTCGAAGTAACAGGCGGCGCACTCCGGGTATTCTATCGCAGACAAACAAACAAGCATACAATAAGTACTCATCTAATGCACAGGTAAAACTCAAATAAGAGATCTAACCAGAAGGTTCAACTTAAGAACTCCGGTTGGCAAAAAGAATGAAATCGAACAAAGCAACAAAAGACGAACGGCGAAAGAAAACAACTTCGTTCTAGTAATCTGGATCTAGGGCAAATTTTACAGTAGCAAAATCTTGTTTAAGTTGGTTAAACGGATAGAGGGTTTCGAGACGAAACTCTAGGCGCTTGAATCGCCTGATTCTGATAAACGAGCGAAAAGTTATACTAAAACGAAAATCGGACCAGGAATCGCGATCAGAAAAATCACGGATTTAATCCGAGAAAAAGAAAAACGATGAACGCCGATAATTTTTTTCTCTCTTTTTTTCGTCATGGAAAACGAGGCGTGATGAACCTCGGGCGGCGGGATCGTCGGCGGCGGCGGCGGCTCCGGCAGCGCTTGCGGATCGAGGCGGGGCTGATGGGCTGGGGCGGCTCGGGGCGGCGCTACTTAAAGGCTGCCCCCGGGCGGTGTCCCGCTCGAGTACAGCCCGAAGTCGGTTCGTTTTTTTATTCCGCTCGGAAGAAAAATAAAAAGAAATACTAAACGAACTCGAAAAATTCCGAAATAAATTTCACGGGCTTCTAAAATCAAGCCGCACAAGGTGAACATTTATTTGGGCCCTAAATGCAATTTTGAAAAATGCACATTTTTCCTAATTTCAAAGAAAACACCGAAAAACTCCAAAATAAAAACCTATTTGATTTTATTATTAAATCCTCAATATTTCTTTATTTTGGGAAAGTCATTTTATTCCCTCTCTCATATTTTTGTAATAGAAATAATTGATGATAAAATAAATAAAATCAAACGATCCTATTCTCAAAATTTGAGAAAACTCAAATATGAAAATAATGAAATCCCCAACTCTCTCCGTGGGTCCTTTAGTTGCGTAGAATTTCTAGGATCAACCAAAATGCACAATAAAAATATGATATGCATGATGATCTAATGTATAACATTCCAAACTGAAAATTTGGGATGTTACACATGTGCTTGTAGTTCAAATTTGAATTATGCACATAAAATGCCTAGAAAACCTAGTTAATGTATAAAAAAGCCAAACGAACCCCGAAAAATTCCAAGATTAAACATAACACTCCTGTTGTTCTATGTTAACACTAGATTTTTTTTGAAAGAAATAAGAGGCAACGCGTATCGTCCCGTCCCCAAAGGTGGTACGTTCCCTATCGAAACCATCATGCTTATTGTGAGAAGCTCTGATTTGTGAGAAACTTATACCCAAACCTACCCCAAAGGGACAAAATTTTCACCACGGCATGTTGATGCCACTCCACGATAGCATGTCAAGTTTCATGAACTTCATAAGAGTTTTTGATTCACTAAAATTTAAAAACCAGGTATCTGAACGTTTTACCGGCAATCAACAGTGCCCTAGTGTTTCAAATTCATTCACATCTCTTGCATGGGACCTATAAATTCACCAAGGACACGAATGTAATTTTTCAACCAACTTTGGTGCATTAGAGCATGTGCTTGTAGTTCAAATTTGAATTATGCACATAAAATGCCTAGAAAACCCAGTTAATGTATAAGAAAGTACAAACGAACCCCGAAAAATGCCAAGATTGAACACAACACTCCTGTTGTTCTATGTTGACACTAGAATTTTTTTGAAAGCAATAAGAGGCAACGGATATCGTCTCGTCCCCAAAGGTGGTATGTTCCCTATCGAAACCATCATGCTTGTTGTGAGAAGCTCTGGCTTGTGAGAAGCTTATACCCAAACCAGCCCCAAATGGGACAAAATTTTCACCACGACATGTTGATGCTGCTCCATGATAGCATGCCAAGCTTCATGAATTTCGGGTGAGTTTTGGATTTACTAGAATTTAAAAACCAGGTATCTCAACATTTTGCTGGCAATCAACAGTGCCCTGGTGTTTGAAATTCATTCCCATCTCTTACATGGGACCTAGAAATTCACCCAAGGACACACATGTGAATTTTCAACCAACTTTAGTCCATTGGAGCATGTGCTTGTAGTTAAAATTTTAATTATGCACATAAAATGCCTAGAAAACCCAGTTAATGTATAAAAAAGGCCAAATGAACCCCGAAAAATTAATTCCCATTTCTTGCATGGGATCTAAGCATGCACTGGAGGACACATATTTGATTTTTCAACCAATTTGTATGCACTGGAGCGATTTCATGTAGTTTAATTTTGAATTGTGCACCTGCAATGGCTAGAAAACCAGTTTAATGTATAAAATGTCCAAACGAACCCTGGATAATTCCAATTCTTTTACGACACACATATTGTTGCATGTTCACTCCAGATAAAAAGGTCTAGCAATTCAAACAACGTCCATTGTCGTTGTGACCCCATTTTGTAATTCAAATCAAGTAGATTCCACACAGTTTATTATCACCAACTGTGTGAGATGTAGTACAAAATATCTTGGAGCACCATCGGTGTATAGTACGCCTATGGCTTAGGCGAGAAGGTGCGTCGGCTATAATCCACAGCCGGCGTGTCAAGCACACTAGCTCGCTCCCCAAAAACTCCCGCCTCTGCATCCCTCGCAATCTCGAAAATATCTACCGCCTTCAAGGTTTTAATGTTTCATAGCACATGATTAGTATGTGCGGACCGTGTGCGATGTCTGTTACTCCCGCTTTGCTTTAGTCCCTTGATTCAAATTTTTAGTAGCCCCGACATTTTATTCCCGCCTCTGCATCCCTCGCAATCTCAAAAATATCTGCTCTCCCTTGATCCAAATTTTCAGTAGCCCCGCCTTGTTACTCCCGCCTAGTAAAATTTTCAGTTGCCGCAGTATTTCCTCAAACACAACCTCTGATCACACACACACAACCCTCGAAACCATTGGTAGGTCGCCGCCATCGCCGACGCCTCCATCCTCAACCTCTGCCTGTGTGCCGGGGAGCTCGAGGAGCCAATAGCCAAAAAGAGTTTTATCACGGCCTTTTCGCCCAACGCCGGCGAGGTGGCCGTCGAGGTGTCCCCGTCGTCCTCCGTGGGCCCGATCCGTCGTCTCCGGTCCCCTGATACACCTGCCACCATGCCCCTACGCCGGTTCAAGGACTTACCCGTCCTCCCCCGGACCCGGCAGCCGATGAAGTCCTACCTCAGGGTCCGACAGCGGTGGTGGGGGACGTGGGTCACCGAGATTACAGATCGAGAGACCCACACCCGCCAGTGGCTCGGTAGCTTCCACACGGCCGAGCTCACGGCCAAGGAGTACGACCGCTGGTAGGTCCGCTACCACGACGCGGTGACTAGGCTCCATTTCCCCTTCGGCACACATCTGGTAGACCTACTTCCGTCGGAGCCAGGGGTGGTGAGCTTGGCTATGGCGCGGGAGGACCACGAGGCATGGGAGCGCCAAAGAGGCCGAGGCCGCCGCCGAGGCCTACATGCAAGAGCTTCGCCCGCAGCACCCGGAGCTCGTGGAGGCGGAGTGGGCGATCTTTGCCAGCACGGAGGGCGGCGAGGTTATCGCGCTCCCCTCCGATGATGAGGTCGAAGGCGGTGAGGATGGCAGCACGGAGGGCGGCGAGGTTATCGTGCTCTCCTCTGATGACGAGGTCGAAGGCGGCAGCGATGGCAGCGCGGAGGGCGTAGAGGTGGGCCCAAGGACGAGGAGATCGACGTTGACGGGTGGAGGAGTGCCTTCCCCAACGACCCCGACGACGGTACTGGCCCGGACCCGGCTCGCGGCACAAAAATTGAAGTAGATGACGAGGAAGGGTTGGCTCGACCTCTACTTTGACTGAAAGTAGTGGTGCTTAGTTTAAATTTATGTTTTATGTTCGGTTATGCAAAACTATCTATGTTTATGTTTGAATGCATGCTACTTTCAGTTGAACCTGCTTTGAACTTGTTCAAATTGAAGTTTACAACCTTAAGTTTAGGGGATTGACTAGAAAAGGCCAAAAATTGCTGGAGTATATATATATATATATATATATATATATATATATATATATATATATATATATATATATATCCACTAAGAGTTTTAGTCCTTTAACATTTTAAGGATCGCCTAGAGATGTCCTTATCACTTGTTTATTTCAGTTCTTCACAATGTGATGCTCTATATGTTCAACTATTTGTCGTGCAGTTTGCTACCTCTTGAGCACTGCGTTGGATTTCCCCGAAGAGGAAGGGATGATGCAGCAAGGTAGTGTAAGTATTTCCCTCAGCTTTTGAGAACCAAGGTATCAATCCAGTAGGAGGCTACACTCGAGTCCCTCGTACCTACACAAAAACAATAGCTCAACGCAACGAACGCGCTTAGGGGTTGTCAAACCCTTCACGGTCACTTACGAAAGTGAGATCTAATAGAGATGATAAATAAAATTTTTGATATTTTTGGTATAGAGATGCAAAGTAAAAAGTAAAAGCAAAGCAATAATAAAGTGATGGAGATTGATATAATGAGAAAGAGACCCGGGGGCCATAGGTTTCACTAGTGGCTTCTCTCAAGAGCATAAGTATTCTACGGTGGGTGAACAAATTACTGTTGAGCAATTGACATAATTGAGCATAGTTATGAGAATATCTAGGTATGATCATGTATATAGGCATCACGTCCGAGACAAGTAGACCGAAACGATTCTGCATCTACTACTATTACTCCACTCATTGACCGCTTTCCAGCATGCATCTAGAGTATTAAGTTAAAAACAGAGTAACGCCTTAAGCAAGATGACATGATGTAGAGGGATAGTTTCATGCAATATGATAAAAAAACATCTTGTTATCCTCGATGGCAATAATACAATACGTGCCTTGCTGCCCCTTCTGTCACTGGGAAAGGACACCGCAAGATTGAATCCAAAGCTAAGCACTTCTCCCATGGCAAGAAAAACCAATCTAGTAGGCCAAACAAAACTGATAATTCGAAGAGACTTGCAAAGATAACTAATCATACATAAAAGAATTTAGAGAAGTTTCAAATATTATTCATAGATAGACTTGATCATAAACCCACAATTCATCGGTCTCAACAAACACACCGCAAAAAGAAGATTACATCGAATAGATCTCCACGAGAGAGGGGGGAACATTGTATTGAGATCCAAAAAGAGAGAAGAAGCCATCTAGCTACTAGCTATGGACCTGTAGGTCTGAAGTAAACTACTCACACTTCATCGGAGGGGCTTGGATGATGATGTAGAAGCCCTCCGTGATCGATGCCCCCTCCGGTGGAGCTCCGGAACATGCCCCAAGATGGGATCTCATGGATACAGAAAGTTGCGGCGGTGGAATTATGTTTTTGGCTCCGTCCCCGATCGTTTGGGGGTACGTGGATATATATAGGAGGAAGAAGTACGTCGGTGGAGCTTCGAGGGGCCGATGAGGCAGGGGCGCGCCCTAGGGGGGCGCGCCTCCACCTTGTGACCACCTCGTGGCTTTCTTGACGGAGGGTCCAAGTCTCCTGGATCTTATCTGATGAGAAAATCACGTTTCCGAAGGTTTCATTCTGTTTGGACTCCGTTTGATATTCCTTTTCTTCGAAACCCTAAAATAGGCAAAAACAACAATTCTGGGTTGGGCCTTCGGTTAATAGGTTAGTCCCAAAATAATATAAAAGTGGAAAATAAATCCCAATAATGTCTAAAACAGTAGATAATATAGCATGGAGCAATCAAAAATTATAGATACGTTGGAGACGTATCAAGCATCCCGAAGCTTAACTCCTGCTCGTCCTCGAGTAGGTAAATGATAAAAACAGAAGTTTTGATGCGGAGTGCTACTTGGCATAATTTTAATGTAATTCTTCTTAATTGTGGTATGAATATTTAGATCCGAAAGATTCAAGACAAAAGTTCATATTGACATAAAAATGATAATACTTCAAGCATACTAACTAAGCAATTATGTCTTCTCAAAATAACATGGCCAAAGAAAGTTCATCCCTACAAAATCATATAATTTAGTCATGTTTCATTTTCGTCACACAAGAATGCTCTCATCATGCACAACCCCGATGACAAGCCAAGCAATTGTTTCATACTTTAGTAATCTCAAACCTATAGACTTTCACGCAATATATGAGCGCGAGCCATGGACATAGCACTATGGGTGGAATAGAATATAATGAGGGGGTTATGTGGAGAAGACAAAAAAGGAGAAGGTCTCGCATCAACGAGGCTAATCAATGGGCTATGGAGATGCCCACCGATTGATGTTAATGCAAGGAGTAGGGATTGCCATGCAACGGATGCACTAGAGCTATAAATGTATGAAAGCTCAACAAAAGAAACTAGTGGGTGTGCATCCAACTAGCTTCCTCATGAAGACCTAGGGCACTTGAGTAGGCCCATTGTTGGAATATACAAGCCAAGTTCTATAATGAAAAATTCCCACTAGTATATGAAAGTGATAATATGAGAGACTCTCTACTATGAAGATCAGGGTGCTACTTTGAAGCACATGTGTGGTAAAAGGATAGTAACATTCTCCCTTCTCTCTTTTTCTCTCATTTTTTGGGCCTTCTCTTTTTTTATGGCCTTCTTTTGGGCCTTCCCTTTTTATGGCCTTTTTTTATACCTCACTTGGGACAATGCTCTAATAATGATGATCATCACACTTCTATTTATTTACAACTCAATGATTACAACTCGATACTAGAACAAAGATGACTCTATATGAATGCCTCCGGTGGTGTACCAGGATATGCAATGAACCAAGAGTGACATGTATGAAAGAATTATGAATGGTGGCTTTGCCACAAATACTATGTCAACTACATGATCATGCTAAGCAATATGACAATGATGAATGTGTCATGATGCACGAAATGATGGATGCATGGCAAAATATCTCGGAATGGCTATGGAAATGACATAATAGGTAGGTATGGTGGCTGTTTTGAGGAAGATATAAGGAGGTTTATGTGTGAAAGAGTCTATCATATCACGGGGTTTGGATGCACCGACGAAGTTTGCGCCAACTCTCAATGTGAGAAAGGGCAATGCACGGTACCGAAGAGGATATCAAGGATGGAAGGGTGAGAGTGCGTATTATCCATGGACTCAACATTAGTCATAAAGAACTCACATACTTATTGCAAAAATCTACAAGTCATCAAAAACCTCGGCACTACGTGCATGCTCCTAGGGGGATAGATTGGTAGGAAAAGACCATCGCTCGTCCCCGACCGCCACTCATAAGGAAGACAATCAAATAACACCGCATGCTTCAAATTTGTTGCATAACGTTTACCATACGTGCATGCTACGGGACTTGCAAACTTCGACACAAGTACTTCTCAATTTCACAACTACTCAACTAGCATGACTTTGATATTATTACCTCCATATCTCAAAACAATCATCAAGCATCAAACTTTTCTTAGTATTCAACACACTCATACGAAAGTTTTATTATTAATCTTGCATACCAAGCATATTAGAATTTTAAGAAAGTTACCATGCTATTAAGACTCTCAAAATAATCTAAGTGAATCATGAGAGATCAATAGTTTCTATAAAACAAATCCACCACCGTGCTCTAAAAGATATAAGTGAAGCACTAGAGCAAAACTATAAAGCTCAAAAGATATAAGTGAAGCACATAGAGTATTCTATCAAATTCCAAATCATGTATGGCTCTCTCAAAAGGTGTGTACAGCAAGGATGATTGTGTTAAACTAATAAGGAAAGACTCAAATCATAAAAGACGCTCCAAGCAAAACACATATCATGTGGTGAATAAAAATATAGCTCCAAGTAAAGTTACCGATAGAAGTAGACGAAAGAGGGGATGCCATCCAGGGCATCCCCAAGCTTTGGCTTTTAGGTGTCCTTAGATTATCTTGGGGGTGCCATGGGCATCCCCAAGCTTAGGCTCTTACCACTTCTTGTTCCATAATCCATCAAATCTTTACCCAAAACTTGAAAACTTCACAATACAAAACTTAAAGTAGAAAAACTCGTGAGCTCCGTTAGCGAAAGAAAACAAAAGACCACTTCAAGGTACTGTAATGAACTCATTCTTTATTCATATTGGTGTTATACCTACTGTATTCCAACTTCTCTATGGATTATAAACTATTTTACTAGCCATAGATTCATCAAAATAAGCAAACAACACACGAAAAACAGAATCTGTCAAAAACAGAACAGTCTGTAGTAATCTGTAAGTAGCGCAAGATCTGGAACCCCAAACATTCTAAAATAAATTGCTGGACGTGAGAAATTTATCTATTAATCATCTTCAAAAAGAATTAACTAAATAGCACTTTCCCAATAAAAATTACAGCAGTTCTCGTGAGCGCTAAAGTTTCTGTTATTTACAGCAAGTTCAACAAGACTTTCCCCAAGTCTTTCCAACGGTTCTACTTGGCACAAACACTAATTAAACACAACAAAAACATAGGCTAAATAATTTATATATTACTAAACAGGAGCAAACATTAAGGAATAAAAATAAAATCGGGTTGCCTCTGTGACGCCCCCGATTCAATCGTACACTAATCATGCACGCAAATGTGTACGATCAAGATCAGGGACTCACAGGAAGATATCACAACACAACTCTACAAATAAAATAAGTCATACAAGCATCATAATACAAGCCAGGGGCCTCGAGGGCTCGAATGCAAGTGCTCGATCATAGACGAGTCAGCGGAAGCAACAATATCTGAGTACAGACATAAGTTAAACAAGTTTGCCTTAGGAAGGCTGGCACAAACTGGGATACAGATCGAAAGAGGCGCAGGCCTCCTGCCTGGGATCCTCCTAAACTACTCCAGGTCGTCGTCAGCGGGCTGCACGTAGTAGTAGGCACCTCCAGTGTAGTAGGAGTAGTCGTCGACGGTGACGTCTGGCTCCTGGACTCCAGCATCTGGTTGCAACAACCAGAAAGAAAGGAAAGGGGAAAATAAGGGGGAGAAAGCAACCGTGAGTACTCATCCAAAGTACTCGCAAGCAAGGAACTACACTACATATGCATGGGTATATGTGTAAAGGGCCATATCAGTGGACTGAACTGCAGAATGCCAGAATAAGAGGGGGGTAGCTAGTCTTATCGAAGACTATGCTTCTGGCAGCCTCTGTCTTGCAGCATGTAGAATAGAGTAGACTGAAGTCCTCCAAGTAGCATCTCCAAGTAGCATCTCCAGTAGCATCTCCAGTAGCATCGCATAGCATAATCCTACCCGGCGATCCTCTCCTCGTTGCCCTGTAGAAAAGCGATCACCGGGTTGTCTGTGGAACTTGGAAGGGTGTGTTTTATTAAGTATCCGGTTCTAGTTGTCATAAGGTCAAGGTACAACTCCAAGTCGTCCTGTTACCGAAGATCACGGCTATTCAAATAGATTAACTTCCCTGCAGGGGTGCACCAACTTACCCAGCACGCTTGATCCCATTTGGCCGGACACACTTTCCTGGGTCATGCCCGACCTCGGAAGATCAACACGTCGCAGCCCCACCTAGGCAAAACAGAGAGGCCAGCACGCCGGTCTAAACCTAAGCGCGCAGGGGTCTGGGCCCATCGCCCTGAGCACACCTGCACGTTGCGTGGGCGGCCGAAAGCAGACCTAGCCTAGTGGCATTCCAGTCCAATTCGGCGCGCGCCGCTCCGTCGCTGACGTTTGAAGTGCTTCGGCTGATACCACGACGTCGGGATACCCATAACTACTCCCGCGTAGATGGTTAGTGCGTATAAGCTCGTAGCCAACTCAGATCAAATACCAAGATCTCGTTAAGCGTGTTAAGTATCCGCGAACACCGAACAGGGCCAGGCCCACCTCTCTCGTAGGTGGTCTCAACCTGCCCTGTCTCTCCGCCACAAAGATCCACACAGAGGGCCGTCGGGACAAAGGTCCTTTCAGCCCCCAATCCGTGAATCACTCGCGGGTACTCTTCGAGCTGACCCGACTTTAGTCACCATCTGTATAGTATGTATGTATGTATAGTATATACCCGTGATCACCTCCCGAGTGATCACGGCCCAATAGTATAGCAAGGCAGACTGACAAGAATGTAGGGCCAATGATGATAAACTAGCATCCTATACTAAGTATTTAGGATTGCAAGTAAGGTATCAACAGATGTAGCAACAATGTCAGGCTATGCATCAGAATAGGATCAACGGAAAGCAGTAACATGCTACACTACTCTAATGCAAGCAGTATAGAGTAGAATAGGCGATATCTGGTGATCAAGGGGGGGGGGCTTGCCTGGTTGCTCTAGCAAGAGAGAGGGGTCGTCAACACCGTAGTCGAACTGGGCAGCAGCAGCGTCGGTCTCGTAGTCTACCGGAGAGAAGAGGGGGAAGAAACAATGAATACCAAATAAACTGATGCATATCGATGCATGACATGACAAGAAGCGATGCTAGGCGTGCCCTAACGTGGGATAAGGTGGTACTGGTTAAGGGGGGAATCATCCGGGAAAGTATTCCCGGTGTTTCGTGTTTTCGGGCAGAGGAGCCGGAGGGGGAAAGTTGCGGGTTCGATAGGTTAGGGGGGTGTGGCGGATGAACGGACTGCGTATCCGAAATCGTCTCGTCGTTCTGAGCAACTTTCATGTTGAAAATATTTTAATCCGAGTTACGGATTAAAAGATATGATTTACTAAAGATTTTATTAATTTCTGAAATTTAATTAATTATTTAATTAATTTGGAAAATGGATTTATGACGTCAGCATGATGTCATGCTGACGTCAGCAGTCAACAGAGTTGACTTGGTCAACCTGACAGGTGGGTCCCGTTAGTCAGTGACTGTTAACTAATTAACCTAGTTAGTTTAATTAACAGATTAATTAGGTTAACTAAACATGATTAATTAAGTTAATCAACTTAGTTAATTAATTAATTAATTAGCATTTTTATTTTTATTATTTATTATTATTTTTTAACGTTCTGGGGTGGGACCCCCATGTCATTGGCACATTATCCTAATTAACCTATTAATTAGTTTAATTAGTTAATCAGGTTAACTAATGTTTGATTTGATTAATTAAACCTGATCAATTAAGTTAATTAATTATCTAATTAATTAATTAATATACTTTTTTTCATTTTTTTTTCTAATTCTTCCAGGGTGTGGGCCCCGGCGTTCAGTGGCACAGGGGCCAAACGGGGCGGGTAAACGGGCGCGTGAGCGCCAGCCCGAATGGGCGCGGGTGTGCGGGCGCTGGAGCGCACCGACGGCCACGGCGGGGCTCGTCGGCAGGCCGTTTCCGGCGACAGCAACCGGTGCGGCGGGGCGCGTCGGGCGAGCGCACCGCGGCGCGCTGGGGCGTCGGGGGCGCACGCGGTAGGGTAATGGCGACGCAGGCGACGTGGTCGGAGGGGGAAGGATCGGGGGCGACGGCGAGGCAGCGCCGGGCGATGGCTGCGAGGAGGGGCTCCGTGGAGGAGGTCCGGCGAGGGAGGAGAGGCCTCCGAGCGGCGGGCAGCGGCGGGAGCGCCGCGGGGTCGTGGGAAGGAGAGGGGAGGGAGCGAGGCTCACGGCGGGGGCCGGCGTGCGCGGCCACGGCGGGGCTCGCGCGGTCGCGGGCGAGGGAGAGAGGGGAGGGGCGCGTGCTTACATCGAGGAGTAGGGGTTCGGGGGCAGCGGGCTCGGGGGCGGCCGGGGAAGACCGGCGAGGAGGAGGGCGAGGAGGCGTTCGGCGGCGACGGGGCGTTCCGGCGGGTGGCGTGGTTCCGGCGAGGTGAAGGACGGGGACGGCGATGTCTGGCGATGGCCGCGGCGGGACGGCGCGCGTCCACGGCGTCCGGCGAGGAGGGGGGTGAGGACGACCGGCGGCGGTCGGGATCCGAGGGGGGTTCGAGCGTCGGGGGGTGGGGGTTCGTCCCGATCCCGATCTGGATCGGGGAAGGGACGAGGGTCGTGGGAAGGGGGAGAGAGGAGTGGGGGTCGGCTAGGGTTCGGTCGGGGAGTGGGGGGGTTAAGGGAGTGAGGGGGCCGGATGGGTCGGTGGGCTGGCCGGATGGGCCGTTTGGCCCAGTTGGCCAGGGGTTTTCCCCCCTCCCTTTATTTATTCGGTTTTTTTTTCTTTTCTTATTTTTCCTTTTCTGTTTTAATTCATTTTAAAATATTCAGACACTTTATAAAAATGTGTGCACTCCACCATAATTACCGATGTAATATTTGACAACCACCGAACTTTTAGTTTTAATTTTTGAAAACTTTTATTGTTATCATTAATTTGAATTTTGAATTTTGGACCGGTTTTGAACTAACTCAAGATTAGCAACTATAATTGAGGTGACGTGGCATCACTAGTAGAGGATCACTGTAGCTTAATTTCCCGGGCGTCACAATTCTCCTCCACTACAAGAAATCTCGTCCCGAGATTTAAGAGGGGAGTAAGGGGGAAAGGTCTGGTCACGAAATCCTAACGAATCTTCTCAGTCTTGGTTGTTCTTCTTGAAGAGGTCGATCCATTACGTTGACATCATCATTTCTCTGCTACAGGTCATCATGGTGATGCCGCCCTTTCCTCGGGAACTCCAACGTACTTACGAATAGGTAAGGGGGTATTCCGGCAGAACGAACCTATGCAAGGTTGACTATCTGGTAGCTAACATAGGGGAAGGTGGCGGAAAGTAACTCTCGAACTGGAACTCAAGAAAATATCGAGAGCAAGTAAGAAGGTACCATGAGAAGTTTCAAGCGGGTAGGCAATCATCCGATGCCTGAAACAAAGTGTAAAAGGGGTCCAGAGCAATGGTAATAAGTTTTGTGTCTGATACCAGAATAGATCAACAGGCAAGTGGCCCGTGAATTACATACAAAGCCAAGCACGAGGAATAACTTTGACAACAGGTTGTACAGGAGGGTCAGGTTTCGTTCCTGGGACCTATGGGTTATGGGCCCACCATGTGGGTTAAAAGTAGAAAGGGGGGCTGACATCTTGTACGATCACGATACAAGGCATGTCAGAGAGTAGCATGTCAGTTATGTCGGCAACAATGTCGGTACCAAGGGCGAGGGACGAAGAGAACCATTTTCCTGCTCGTTGAACGAGGCGGACCAGTAGGCAAAGTTCTCGTCCATCGGTGGTTACCGGAATGTCATCAACAAAAGTAACAGGGTCTTACTGACAGAATTGTACAACAAGGTGTTTACATAAGCAGGAAAATATTACTTCTCAGATCATATAGATCACAAGAAAGGTTAAACCAACAATGGAAGGAAAATATGATCATCAGATTAAACAGAACAATGGAAAGGAAAATGTGTTTAAACACATATTTCAGGGGTATATCCTTCCCAATGACAAGCAGAGCATGATATCCATGACAGGATATAAAGTAGAAAACCATTTAGGTAAGGGGGAAGGAATCTCATGATATTACCCATACAACGGTGTTAGGATAAGTGATAAATAAAATTTAGCATCGTGCTTCAAATGTTCCTGTTGAAAATCAGAGTACCATTGACATGCTTCGAGATAGCATTGACATGGTCTTCAGGTGAAGATCAGACTTTGGAAACACGAAGGATCCATCAGGAATAACTTGTAGAATAAGTCTTACAATTTCCTCATGGACGAATGGATAACCTTGCTGAAAAGGAATCTATAATGATAGGTCCTCCAGCCGGGGGGGGGGGGGGGCTAGGCATGACATCATGTTACCGGGTCATCAAAGGATCAACATCATGACTCTTGGAAAATTGTCCCAACCATCATATATGACCGAGATTCAGATCCGATTGGTGTCAAGATACCTCAGACTTAGGATACCTGAGAAGAAAAGGTGCAACGCAAATTGACGAGATGACATTGTAAGATTCTCGGGGAAATGAACTATGAAGTGATTTCCGTTAACAAGAGTCCATCATTAACCCAAGGAGAGGACAAGGAGGTGTCTGGTGAACTCAACGGCAATTCACCGAGATTCCCAAAAGATGGATTTCCACCATTAAGTGAACAAGGAGATAACATTTGTCAGATCAAATGATATAAGGAAGTATGCTCGAGGAAAACATACACAACTAAACATTGGTTGAAAGGTGCACCCGAAATATGGGTTGGGTTGCACGACCAATGTCAGAATGGTGATTCAATTAGCGAAGGACTTAGAATGAACTATCGCCCATTCACTTCAAAGCAATAGGGTTGTTAGAAGTTTTGAATTCACACGTCATAGCTCCATTGTCGGTATTCCGGTTGAAAACAATACGGGGACCAAGGAATGAACGAAGATGGCAAGAAGTATTATGTTATCAAGAATTATTAAGAGGTGGTGAAATTCTCACCACATTCTTGACAAAAGAGATGGTAATACTACCGAGGTAAGGAAGATCAACTGCTGGGTAGCAGTGATCTCAAGGTTTACACCAAACACGAACAAGTTGTGTTGAACGGAAGGCAATAAAGTGGTCGATGAGAACAGGAATCATCGAGGGGCAAGGATGGTATTACCCATCATGAATTCAATTGAATTCCTGGAAGAGCTCATAAGGTTGATGATGATCACGACACAATTGTCGAGAGATTTCATGCAGATGTAGTCAATCAGCGACGACATCAAGTCAAAGGAATGATGAAGCAAGAGGTTATTGGAACCACAGTTACGACACAAACTCGAACTCAAGCTTGTTGTTTAAGGTGAAAGGGTATGACGAGGAAAATCGACGTAAGGTTAGTTCATCGTCGAAAATTGGTGCTCCGAAAATAAGGACCAGGTAGCACCGTTAGAATCGTCACGACAACGATATAGCCAAACAGGCTAGGAATGGCGTGATCGGGTAACAAACTCGTACTTATAGAAGCTTACTGAAGAGTTGTTGAACCGTAGAGCGGACTCGGTTCAGTTATCGGTGTCTTTGAGTGTTCAATAACTCAGAGCCCGCGAAAAATTGGAATCGGTGGGAAGGTAGCACTTGATGAAGAACTCATAAAAAGTTATGCAGTTCCATGATAATCTCGAGATACCAGGGGGGTAATACTCGACACAAGATCAAAGTAAAGGTTGGACTGGTGTATTGATCCATAGAAGACAATTGTTTTAACTTGTCCGAGAAATGAGATCAAAGAAGAACAATCATGGTCGGAACCACGGTTGCAAAGGGATCAATTCACAGATACCATAGGTTAGTTATCAAGGAAATAGTTATTGTTACAAGAAGCTTTCATGATAGGATATATATCGCGTCCATGGGCATGAACACAAGTTCAAGGTCGACTCCCACTTCTCCAATGCATAACCTTTCATTCACTTCTCACGTTCGATGAAGTTGTAGTGTTGAAATTTTGTCTGGTGAAGCACCAGAAGAGTATGACTCGTGAAAACTTTCGGGTTCACACGGTTTAGAGAAGGCATATGTTCAACCCATAGGGGCTTCTTAGAAACATATACCACAAGTTTCAAGAGTAAATAACACAAACTCGATGGCAGAGCATGGTTGAGAAAAGCAGAGGATACAATTTACCAAAGGCATTATGTATCCGAGGAAAGGCTCACAAGGTTATTGAATATGAAGGGCGTTGTCAGATAAATCCAACAAAGGATCTGGTGGTCCATAAGGAATCTGGTGTGAGCATCGGTACTCAACTAGAGGAAGCAGATTATAGAAACAACTGACTAACTCAATTGTCAAATGCAAGGAATTATGATTTCCAAATCAAGGGATCAGAAGCAATGCTCTGATTAGGGGTGGATAAGTTGAATAGCCTTAGGGTACAATCAAAGACAATTGGATTGGTCGGGAACCAGTTCCAGTTAAAAGAATGGCAGCTTAGCCGGAAAAGTAATTTATAAGGATCAATGATGATTGCGTGTATTCGCAAACATATTGAGTCAACAGACTCAAAATGATAATGACAAGGAATGTCATTAGGACTACGAAACTTATGGGATTAACCATAATGCAAGCAAGCAAGAATTTCAAGAGCCAAAGGCTCCAGAGGATTTTCGGAAGATCGAATATTATTTTGAAGACTTTTGTGAAACACCTGAACAACTGGGGATGAGCGGATACTCGGCAAGCGCGAGTAATTATTCGTAGGGGTATTCATGCAGCAAGGAACTGCAGGGCAGTAAGCGTAAAGAATTCTCGGAATATCGAAGAGTATTTTAGGACATCTTGTAATAACAAGAGCAACTGGGGATGACAATATGAACGATAGGTGTAAGTAGTTATCCAGAGGGATTTATCGATGGAAGTGAATTGCAAAAGCGATGGCACATAGTCTCGAGAGCACATCGTAGAGTATCTTCGGAATCTTCTGGTGCAGCAGACGATCATCAATAATAAGGGGCTCTCCGGGTGAAAATGATAACGAGATCCTAATGTTAGATTTAGTAAAATTCATTTAACCCGAATAGAAGAGATGTCAGAGTCCCAGAGTATAGGTCGAGGAATAAAAGATCCTACTACCACCCGATGGCGACGTGGGCCCATGGGCCACACAGCCATGTTAGTAAAAGTTTTTCAACGACTAGACTCGACTTCGGCCAAGGAGTTGGAAAGGGGGATTCCTACAGGCAGTCGGCTCTGATACCAACTTGTGACGCCCCCGATTCAATCGTACACTAATCATGCACGCAAATGTGTACGATCAAGATCAGGGACTCACGGGAAGATATCACAACACAACTCTACAAATAAAATAAGTCATACAAGCATCATAATACAAGCCAGGGGCCTCGAGGGCTCGAATACAAGTGCTCGATCATAGACGAGTCAGCGGAAGCAACAATATCTGAGTACAGACATGAGTTAAACAAGTTCGCCTTAAGAAGGCTAGCACAAATTGGGATACAGATCGAAAGAGGCGCAGGCCTCCTGCCTGGGATCCTCCTAAACTACTCCAGGTCGTCGTCAGCGGGCTGCACGTAGTAGTAGGCACCTCCAGTGTAGTAGGGGTCGTCGTCGACGGTGACGTCTGGCTCCTGGACTCCAGCATCTGGTTGCGACAACCAGAAAGAAAGGAAAGGGGAAAAAAGGGGGGAGAAAGCAACCGTGAGTACTCATCCAAAGTACTCGCAAGCAAGGAACTACACTACATATGCATGGGTATATGTGTAAGGAGGCCATATCAGTGGACTGAACTGCAGAATGCCAGAATAAGAGGGGGATAGCTAATCCTGTCGAAGACTACGCTTCTGGCAGCCTCCGTCTTGCAGCATGTAGAAGAGAGTAGATGAAGTCCTCCAAGTAGCATCTCCAAGTAGCATCTCCAAGTAGCATCTCCAGTAGCATCGCATAGCATAAACCTACCCGGCGATCCTCTCCTCGTCGCCCTGTAGAAAAGCGATCACCGGGTTGTCTGTGGAACTTGGAAGGGTGTGTTTTATTAAGTATCCGGTTCTAGTTGTCATAAGGTCAAGGTACAACTCCAAGTCGTCCTGTTACCGAAGATCACGGCTATTCGAATAGATTAACTTCCCTGCAGGGGTGCACCAACTTACCCAGCACGCTTGATCCCATTTGGCCGGACACACTTTCCTGGGTCATGCCCGGCCGCGGAAGATCAACACGTCGCAGCCCCACCTAGGCAAAACAGAGAGGCCAGCACGCCGGTCTAAACCTAAGCGCACAGGGGTCTGGGCCCATCGCCCATAGCACACCTGCACGTTGCGTGGGCGGCCGAAAGCAGACCTAGCCTAGTGGCGTTCCAGTCCAATTCCGGCGCGCGCCGCTCCGTCGCTGACGTCTGAAGTGCTTCGGCTGATACCACGACGTCGGGATACCCATAACTACTCCCGCGTAGATGGTTAGTGCGTATAGGCTCGTAGCCAACTCAGATCAAATACCAAGATCTCGTTAAGCGTGTTAAGTATCCGCGAACGCCGAACAGGGCCAGGCCCACCTCTCTCCTAGGTGGTCTCAACCTGCCCTGTCGCTCCGCCACAAAGATCCACACAGAGGGCCGTCGGGACAAAGGTCCTTTCAGCCCCCAATCCGTGAATCACTCGCGGGTACTCTTCGAGCTGACCCGACTTTAGTCACCATCTGTATAGTATGTATGTATGTATAGTATATACCCGTGATCACCTCCCGAGTGATCACGGCCCAATAGTATAGCAAGGCAGACTGACAAGAATGTAGGGCCAATGATGATAAACTAGCATCCTATACTAAGTATTTAGGATTGCAGGTAAGGTATCAACAGATGTAGCAACAATGTCAGGCTATGCATCAGAATAGGATCAACGGAAAGCAGTAACATGCTACACTACTCTAATGCAAGCAGTATAGAGAGAATAGGCGATATCTGGTGATCAAGGGGGGGGGGCTTGCCTGGTTGCTCTGGCAAGAGAGAGGGGTCGTCAACTCCGTAGTCGAACTGGGCAGCAGCAGCGTCGGTCTCGTAGTCTACCAGAGAGAAGAGGGGGAAGAAACAATGAATACCAATAAACAGATGCATATCGATGCATGACATGACAAGAAGCGATGCTAGGCGTGCCCTAACGTGGGATAAGGTGGTACTGGTTAAGGGGGGAATCATCCGGGAAAGTATTCCCGGTGTTTCGTGTTTTCGGGCAGAGGAGCCGGAGGGGGAAAGTTGCGGGTTCGATAGGTTAGGGGGTGTGGCGGACGAACGGACTGCGTATCCGGAATCGTCTCGTCGTTCTGAGCAACTTTCATGTTGAAAATATTTTAATCCGAGTTACGGATTAAAAGATATGATTTACTAAAGATTTTATTAATTTCTGAAATTTAATTAATTATTTAATTAATTTGGAAAATGGATTTATGACGTCAGCATGATGTCATGCTGACGTCAGCAGTCAACAGAGTTGACTTGGTCAACCTGACAGGTGGGTCCCGTTAGTCAGTGACTGTTAACTAATTAACCTAGTTAGTTTAATTAACAGATTAATTAGGTTAATTAAACATGATTAATTAAGTTAATCAACTTAGTTAATTAATTAATTAATTAGCATTTTTATTTTTATTATTTATTATTATTATTTTTAACGTTCTGGGGTGGGACCCCCATGTCATTGGCACATTATCCTAATTAACCTATTAATTAGTTTAATTAGTTAATCAGGTTAACTAATGTTTGATTTGATTAATTAAACCTGATCAATTAAGTTAATTAATTATCTAATTAATTAATTAATATACATTTTTTTTATTTCTAATTCTTCCAGGGTGTGGGCCCCGGCGTTCAGTGGCACAGGGGCCAAACGGGGCGGGTAAACGGGCGCGTGAGCGCCAGCCCGAATGGGCGCGGGTGTGCGGGCGCTGGAGCGCACCGACGGCCACGGCGGGGCTCGTCGGCCGGCCGTTTCCGGCGACAGCAACCGGTGCGGCGGGGCGCGTCGGGCGAGCGCACCGCGGCGCGCTGGGGCGTCGGGGGCGCACGCGGTAGGGTAATGGCGACGCAGGCGACGTGGTCGGAGGGGAAGGATCGGGGGCGACGGCGAGGCAGCGCCGGGCGATGGCTGCGAGGAGGGGCTCCGTGGAGGAGGTCCGGCGAGGGAGGAGAGGCCTCCGAGCGGCGGGCAGCGGCGGGAGCGCCGCGGGGTCGTGGGAAGGAGAGGGGAGGGAGCGAGGCTCACGGCGGGGGCCGGCGTGCGCGGCCACGGCGGGGCTCGCGCGGTCGCGGGCGAGGGAGAGAGGGGAGGGGCGCGTGCTTACATCGAGGAGTAGGGGTTCGGGGGCAGCGGGCTCGGGGGCGGCCGGGGAAGACCGGCGAGGAGGAGGGCGAGGAGGCGTTCGGCGGCGACGGGGCGTTCCGGCGGGTGGCGTGGTTCCGGCGAGGTGAAGGACGGGGACGGCGATGTCTGGCGATGGCCGCGGCGGGACGGCGCGCGTCCACGGCGTCCGGCGAGGAGGGGGGTGAGGACGACCGGCGGCGGTCGGGATCCGAGGGGGGTTCGAGCGTCGGGGGGGTGGGGGTTCGTCCCGATCCCGATCTGGATCGGGGAAGGGACGAGGGTCGTGGGAAGGGGGAGAGAGGAGTGGGGGTCGGCTAGGGTTCGGTCGGGGAGTGGGGGGGTTAAGGGAGTGAGGGGGCCGGATGGGCCGGTGGGCTGGCCGGATGGGCCGTTTGGCCCAGTTGGCCAGGGGGTTTTCCCCCTCCCTTTATTTATTCGGTTTGTTTTTTTCTTTTCTTATTTTTCCTTTTCTGTTTTAATTCATTTTAAAATATTCAGACACTTTATAAAAATGTGTGCACTCCACCATAATTACCGATGTAATATTTGACAACCACCGAACTTTTTAGTTTTAATTTTTGAAAATTTTATTGTTATCATTAATTTGAATTTTGAATTTTGGACCGGTTTTGAACTAACTCAAGATTAGCAACTATAATTTAGGTGACGTGGCATCACTAGTAGAGGATCACTGTAGCTTAATTTCCCGGGCGTCACAGCCTCCCAACAAGCGCTATCGTTTAACGCCCTAGCTAGGCATAACAAGCAAGAATAGATCTAGGTATTGCCATCTTTGGTTTTCAATTTTTTAGCGGAATCAAGCTCAAATCCGGGAGGTTCTTTACGTTTCCCTTCATATTCTGAAATTTTTAGATCTAAAGAATCCAACCGCTTATTCAAAGGGTAATCAACATATTCATGCGGTGAATATTTCCACTAATGTTCTTAAGAGGTTCAAGAGATTTCTGCAAGATTTTAGTAACTTCACAATTTTTTTCAAAAACTTGTGTCTCTTCCTGAGTAGGATGAGGCACCTTTTGTTGAGGTAGTGTTCCCACTATACCTTCTATAATTTCAAGTGCAATATGGGGATCGATTTCAATAAAATTGCCTTTGGCAACGCAATCCAAGAGTTGTCTATGAGACATATTTAATCCAACATAAAAATTGCGAAGCAAAATTCTCAGATTTATTTCAGAGGTACAATTATGATGAGATTCCATTATTCTCAACCAAGCATCTTTTAGGTTTTCTCCTAACCTTTGTTTAAAGTGAAAGATTTCGAACTCAGGGGTCAACGGAGAAGATAAGGGACTAGCCATAACGACAAGCAAACAAACTAACAAACGAGCAAACAAAAAGCAAACGGGCAAAAAGAGGCAAATAGAGAAAGAGAGGGAGGATAGAGAGAGAGGGCGAATAAAACGGCAAGGGTGAAGTGGGGGAGAGGAAAATGAGAGGCAAATGGCAAATAATGTAATGCGAGAGATAGGGACTGTGATGGGTACTTAGTATGTTGACTTTTGCGCAGACTCCCCGGCAACGGCGCCAGAAATTCTTCTTGCTACCTCTTGAGCACTGCGTTGGATTTCCCCGAAGAGGAAGGAATGATGCAGAAAGGTAGTGTAAGTATTTCCCTCAGCTTTTGAGAACCAATGTATCAATCCAGTAGGAGGCTACGCTTGAGTCCCTCGTACCTACACAAAAACAATAGCTCAACGCAACCAACGCGCTTAGGGGTTGTCAATCCCTTCATGGTCACTTACAAAAGTGAGATCTGATAGAGATGATAAATAATATTTTTGGTATTTTTGGTATAGAGATGCAAAGTAAAAAGTAAAAGCAAAGCAATAATAAAGTGATGGAGATTGATATAATGAGAAAGAGACCCGGGGGCCATAGGTTTCACTAGTGGCTTCTCTCAAGAGCATAAGTATTCTATGGTGGGTGAACAAATTACTTTTGAGCAATTGACAGAATTGAGCATAGTTATGAGAATATCTAGGTATGATCATGTATATAGGCATCACGTCCGAGAAAAGTAGACTGAAACGATTCTTCATCTACTACTATTACTCCACTCATCGACCGCTATCCAGCAAGCATCTAGAGTATTAAGTTAAAAGCAGAGTAATGCCTTAAGCAAAATGACATGATGTAGAGGGATAGTTTCATGCAATATGATAAAAAACCCATCTTGTTATCCTCGATGGCAACAATACAATACGTGCCTTGCTACCCCTTCTGTCACTGGGAAAGGACACCGCAAGATTGAACCCAAAGCTAAGCACTTCTCCCATGGCAAGAAAAACCCAATCTACTAGGCCAAACCAAACTGATAATTCGAAGAGACTTGCAAAGATAACTAATCATACATAAAAGAATTCAGAGAAGATTCAAATATTATTCATAGATAGACTTGATCATAAACCCACAATTCATCGGTCTCAACAAACACACCACAAAAAGAAGATTACATCGAATAGATCTCCACGAGAGAGGGGGAGAACATTGTATTGAGATCCAAAAAGAGAGAAGAAGATATCTAGCTACTAGCTATGGACCCGTAGGTCTGAAGTAAACTACTCACACTTCATCGGAGGGGCTTGGATGATGATGTAGAAGCCCTCCGTGACCGATGCCCCCTTCGGCGGAGCTCCGAAACAGGCCCCAAGATGGGATCTCGTGGATACAGAAAGTTGCGGCGGTGGAATTAGGTTTTTGGCTCCGTCCCCGATCGTTTGGGGGTACGTGGATATATATAGGAGGATGAAGTACGTCGGTGGAGCTTCGAGGGGCCCATGAGGCAGGGGGCGCGCCCTAAGGGGGGGCGCCCTCGACCCTCGTGACCACCTCGTGGCTTTCTTGACGAAGGGTCCAAGTCTCCTGGATCTTATCTGATGAGAAAATCACATTTCCGAAGGTTTCATTCCGTTTGGACTCCGTTTGATATTCCTTTTCTTCGAAACCCTAAAACAGGCAAAAAAACAACAATTCTGGGATGGGCCTCCGGTTAATAGGTTAGTCCCAAAAATAATATAAAAGTGGAAAATAAAGCCCAATAATGTCTAAAACAGTAGATAATATAGCATGGAGCAATCAAAAATTATAGATACGTTGGAGACGTATCACAGTTCAATTTCATCAATAACAGTTTCAACAATACCACTATGAATTACGCTATTTGGTTCCTGTTAAGGATATTGCGGTTAACATGCCTTTTCGTTTTTCAATTGTTGTTTAGCAACATGCATTGTACTGAATGACTAAATATGCAATCCCATGATACATAGCAACAAGGAAGAGTGTTACCTTAATGTTTTGATGATGTCTAGATATACATGTAATAAAATCTTATATGATGGGATGGATGGAGTGTTGTACTACATCATTTTTCAATTGTTGTTTAGCTTCTAATATTAACTTGGTGCTTTTAGGTACATATATCATTGCCAAAGATCCACACTTCGACCCTTTCTGCGTATGGGGCATTGAGATATTCATGAACCAGCATCAAGTGAGGAAACTGATAAAGATTGTTATTAAAATGGGTGAAAAGATGTCAATCGAACTATTTGTTTACAGTTTATGCAAGACAACAGTGAACTGCAGGATGGTAAGTAAGAACCATGTAGCCTTCTTTTTACTGCCCGTAATGAGTTGTGTTAGATGACAATATCTGATGCTTTTTTCTTTTGTAGTGGATCCTGAAGCAGTTTACTCAAGATTACCACTCAAACTACATGATTGGCGGTCGGCCATCACAAGAGGTTGGACTAGAGTCCTGCATTCCTTCTGCATCCAGGAGAGCACAATAAGGCCATTCCGCTTCACCTTGTTCAGCAACTGGAATGTCTGTCGCCTCTTTCTTTACCATCTATAATAGTACCAGTATAGAACCCTGGTACATCATTCTTTATTTGGTGCTTATGTAATTCTTAAACATATGTACCTGTGAATCGAATAATGCATTGGTTGTTTGAACCTGATGGAGATGAATAAAGCTATAGCCTACTTTCAAGTTTAAATTAGGTACAATTTTAAATAGCAGCAATTAAATTAGGGCGAAATTACGTTGTTCAGGTCATCACAGCACACACGGTTGGTAAACCACAAAGGTTTGCGATATACACCATAATTCGAGATGGTTCACAGATAGGAAACTTGTGCAAGCATGCACATAGTTGCTGTTTAAAAAGCATGTGTGATGTCAGACACTATCACATACGATGCGGGAAAACTAAATGTGTGTGATTGTCTACTTGTCATACACGGTTTATAATCATGAACTGTTTGTGATGTGCCGGGCATTGTAAATCTCCCGTGCCAAGAATCTGCCTAGAAAACTCCGGTGCCTGGAATCTGCCTGGTTTTAGGCAGAACCACAAAACTCTGACTGTTATGGTAATGCGAGCACAAACGAGTAGCAAGGATGAAGCTTTGGGATATTCGAGATATCAGAAACGGTTATATAGGGACAACTGTATGCATGAAGGCTCCCTATCCCCGACGGTTTCTGGGTCGTGTGGGAAGGACCCCCTATCGCCCACACTCACTTGGCGACGGTTCCAAATGCCGTCGCGGAAAGGGGTTAAAAACAGTTTCTTTAGGACCGACGCGCACCAGTGCAACACCCACGTAAATCTTGAAAAATTATCGACTATGACTAAACCAAACGAATTTCCACCGAAACTTTTATAGGCGTTTGGACCAAAAAGATCCATATGAAGCCGCTCGAGCGGTCTTCTTGCGGTCATGATGTTCTTCATGGGGTGGCTTCCTCCAACCTGTTTTCTTGCTTGACAAGCACTACACAATCTATCATTGTCAAATATAACATCTTTCACTCCAAGAATATGATCACCTTTAATAAGCTTATCAAGATTTCACATGCCCACACGACCTAACCTTCTATGCCACAACCAGCCTTTAGAAGATTTAGCAATTAAGAAAGTTCTAGGTTGAGCCTTTTTTAGTGAAATCAACAATGTATGGATCACCTCTAAGTATATCGGTAAAGACCATTTTATGATTATCTCTTCAAAACACTTGGCAATCAACTTCAGTAAATAGGACATTGAAACCAAAGTCGGCTAGTCTAGATACGGAAAGTAGATTATAGCCAAGATATTAAATGAGGATAACATTTTGGATGGAGCTATCATGTGAGATGTCCACCTTACCAAGGCCAGCCACCTTACCCTTCGAGTTATCACCAAAAGTGACATACTTTTGAGGGACATTGTTTTCAGCAAGCTCAGGAAACATATCCTTGTCTCCGGTCATGTGATCGGTACATCCACTATCAAGAACCCATTCCTTTCTTCCAGCCATGTAGCCATGAAGATTAGCCATAAGACCAAAGTGTCTCATAGACTCATCAAGATCAAAGTCACTATCCTCATCCTCATCACAGTATCCATGTTCAACATCATCTTGTGGTTGATCATCACCTAGAGAGAGTTATTCATTAGATATTTGATCATGAAAATGTTCATCTTTATGAATTCTGATGACTTCCGAGATGATATTACTAATGATCCCAACATCTCCTTTAGCACGCATAAGGTCATGAAGTTCAAATAAGCAATCACCAAACTTAGGATCTCTAGGATTCATCTTACTTAAAGAAATTGACTTTTGAAGAATCACACCTAGATTTTGCAAGGAATAGTTTGGAAATCATTCCTTAGGAAATCTCCATATGGTGTAAGCACAATCAAGAGTAGGCAAGCAAGCAATCAAATTTCTAGGCAATCCTCTAATGATAAGATTAATAGTTCTAAGATTACGGATCATGTCAAGAGACTCATCAGGGGTAGGATGCAAGGGGTCAACAAGGGGTGCACATGGGCTAGTAATGTACTTGTTCAAATGATATTCATTAAAAGTCTCAAGCATCTCATTTTTTAGGCATTAAAGAATTCCCCATCAAGCATAGGGACTCTACGTATAAAAGTCCCCATCGTAGACTCATCCATTGTCCTCTAATTGCGATTAAACCAAAACAATGGAGATCAATGCTCTGATACCAATTGAAAGGATCGTGAAGAGGTGTCTAGAGGGGGTGGTGATTAGACCTTTAACAAAGAAAAGTAACATTTTTTAAGTTCTTTAAGTTAAGGTGGAGTTTTAGCACAAGTTTAAACATTCACAATACATTTCAAGCAAGCATGGCAAGAGTATATGAGCAACGGAAAGTAAAGCATGCAAATTGCAAGAAAGTAAAGGGATGAGATTGGAGTGTGCAAACACAATTGGAGACATGGAGTTTTTTGGCGTGCTTACGATAGGTGGTGCTATCATACATCCACGTTGATGGAGACTTCAACCCACGAAGGGTAACGGTTGCGCGAGTCCATGGAGGGCTCCACCTACGACGGGTCCACGAAGAAGCAACCTTGTCTATCCCACCATGTCCATCGCCCTTGAAGGACTTGCCTCACTTGGGTAGATCTTCACGAAGTAGGCGATCTCCTTGCGCTTACAAACTCCTTGGTTCAACTCCACAATCTTGACGGAGGCTCCCAAGTGACACCTAACCAATCTAGGAGACACCACTCTCCAAAAGGTAATAGATGGTGTGTTGATGATAAAATCCTTACTCTTGTGCTTCAAATGATAGTCTCCGCAACACTCAACTCTCTCTCACAGATTTGGATATGGTGGAAAGATGATTTGAGTGGAAAGCAACTTGGGGAAGGCTAGAGATCAAGATTCTTGTGGTTGGATTGGAATATCTTGGTCTCAACACATGAGTAGGTGGTTCTCTTAAATGAATGCTGAAAGTGTAGGCACGTTCTGATGGCTCACTCTCTAATGGAGAAGTGGGTGGAGGGGTATATAGAGCCTCCATGCAAAATCTAGCCGTTACACACAAAAGAGCCAACTCGGCCAGACCGAATTTGTGAACTCGGTGAGATCTATTCAGTTCAAAATGTGAATGCTAGAGTTTTTGGTGGGCCGATAAGATCATCTCGATGGGACTAATGTGCTAGGGTTAGGGTAAAACCTCAAGACCGATTACACAAACTGGGTGAGACCGATTTTGGTAATGAGCAAACAAAGAGTTGGTGGACCGACTGCATATCTCAGTGAGACTGAAATAATTGCAATAGGCAACAAAGAGTTTTCAAGCCCATCTTGGTGAGACCGAGATCTCATCGGTGAGACCGAACTGATTAGGTTTCTGGTAGTGGCCATGTCAAGTGAACTTAGTGGCACCGGATAGGTCAAGTTGGCGGGGCCAAGTTTGACTTTAGGTTTAGGACATATTTGGAATTGAAAAAGTGGTTTAGGGCTTTGGAGCATATCACTAAGCACTTTGAGCAAGTAGACCATTAAGAAACACCTCACCCCCTTTTAATAGTATTGGCTTTTCCTATGGACTCAATGTGATCTTGGATCACTAGAATAGAAATGAAGAAGCTTGAGCTTTTGCCAATATGTGTCCTTAGCATCTTGAAAGGGTTCCACATCCTCTTGTCCATGCCACGCCTTTGTTGAACTTTCTGAAATATACTAGATAAAAAAATATTAGTTCAACAAGAGATATGTTGACTTTAATTACCAAAATCACCCAGGGAGCACTTGTGCTTTCACCTTGCTTCCTCCCACGCAAAAAATGTATCTACATGTCTGTGATTGGATCATCTCTCAGGCTCTATCTTACAGCCCTCGGCAGCGGTGGGGGTATATGGTAGCGCTGGTGGGATATGGCAGCGGTGGTGGTATATGGCAGCAGTGGTGGTATATGGCAGCAGTGGTAGGATATGGTAGCGGTGGAGGTATATGGTAGCGGTGGTAGGATATGGTAGCTGATAGAGGCAAAGGTGTCCCGTCTTTCGATGAGATGATGGATATCGCTTTGGTGGCAGTCGACTTTGACGATCCGACTACGAACGTGCGAGGACGTCGCGCCTTAGCAATCGCTAAACCAACTCCGAGAGGTTATTGACCACGCCGGAGCACGATCAACCTGACCACGAGGGTCTGTTTCCTGCGAGCAAACGAAGAACAAGCAAGAAACTGAGATTGCAATCTGGATATTGCGAATTAAGATGAAAGCTTTATTGATCAAGGTGGGGTTCTGTGACGCCTTTGTCTGGTCGTTGAACACAAACGAAGTACGCGAAGTTGCAGCTATGGCGAACTTTTAATCTAAACAAAACCCAAAGTCTAAACGATGCCCTAAGGGCTGTATATATGGAGGAAGAGGGGGGAATTTCGTCACCCTTGGTGGAGGGGTCCGAAATCAACCCTATCTTTTGTTTCCCCACACATACGGACTCTAAAAATAGCCTATACTTATGTATTTCGAAATTACATGGGCCTGGCCCAATAATAAGATGACGTAGCACCTATAATAGCCTCAGGACGAAATTTATGAAGTGGCATCTTGTATATTTCGTCCAAGGCTTCATACACCCATTATGGTGGCTTCAAAGTCCTGAAATCATCACTTGTAACTCCATTCTTGTTCCCCTTGCGCATGCCATCATCTCCATGTTTTTTCTTAATCCAATGTTCATCCTTCTCCAAGCTAGGCCCTTCATTTGTAAGCAAAACAAATGTATCCAATTTAGGCAGCATCATATTCTCATGAACATTAGAATCATTACCAAGAAACGAAAGTGCCTGGTAATTTAGTTGGCATGCGCGAGCTCTAGTAATTGGTCCAGTATTTATAGCAGCAGGGGCTGTGGGTGTAACAATTGTATTGATGTCCTCATCATCCTCCCCTTCTTGAAATAAAGTCGTCCTCGACGGAAGTTCATCTTCCTCACCCAAATAAGGCTTCAAATCTGCAATGTTAAAAGTGGGACTAACCCCAAAATCTGCAGGCAGCTCAAGTTTATATGCATTATCATTTATTTTCTCTAACACCTTAAAGGGACCATCAGCACGTGGCATTAACTTTGATTTGCGCAAATCCGGAAATCTATCCTTACGCAAATGTAACCAAACAAGATCTCCAGGTGCAAACACAACATGTTTTCTACCCTTATCTCCAGCAAGTTTATAGTTAGCATTCATACGCTCAATGTTTTCCTTAGTTAACTCATGCATTTTTAAAATCAATTCAGCATGTTGTTTAGCATCAAAATTAACCTTCTCCGAAGATGGAAGAGGTAACAAATCAATAGGTGCACGAGGTAGGAAACCATACACAACTTCAAAAGGGCACATCTTAGTAGCAGAATGCAATGAACGATTATAAGCAAATTCAATATGAGGCAAGCATTCCTCCCACATTTTCTTATTATTCTTCAAAACAGCCCTAAGCATAGTAGACAACGTTCTATTGACTACTTCAGTTTGTCCATCAGTTTGGGGGTGACAAGTAGTACTAAAAAGCAGTTTAGTCCCCAACTTTGCCCATAAACATCTCCAAAAGTGGCTAAGAAATTTAGTATCACGATCTGAAACAATAGTATTTGGCACACCATGCAAGCGAATAATTTCACGAAAGAACAAATCAGCAACATTAACAGCATCATCGCTTTTATGACATGGTATAAAGTGTGCCATTTTTGAGAATCTATCCACGACAACAAATATGCTATCCCTCCCCTTCTTTGTTCGAGGTAAACCTAAAACAAAGTCCATAGATATATCCTCCCAAGGAACACTAGGTACAGGCAAAGGCATATATAAACCATGAGGATTGAGTCGTGACTTAGCTTTTTGACATGTAGTGCAGCGAGCAATAAAACGCTCAACATCCCGTCTCATCTTTGGCCAAAAGAAATGTGTAGCAAGTACGTCCTCCGTCTTCTTCACGCCAAAGTGTCCCATTAATCCTCCTCCATGCGCCTCCTGCAACAACAAAAGACGAACGGAGCTAGCTGGAATGCATAGCTTGTTAGCACAAAACACAAATCCATCATTAACGACGAACTTGTTCCACATTCTTCCTTCTTTACAATTCTGCATTACATCTTTAAAATCAGCATCATGCACATATTGATCTTTGATGGTCTCCAAACCAAATATTTTGAAGTCAAGTTGTGAAAGCATAGTATAGCGGCGAGACAATGCATCAGCAATAACATTTTCTTTTCCCTTCTTGTGTTTAATGACATAAGGAAAAGTCTCAATGAATTCAACCCATTTAGCATGTCTACGATTCAGTTTAGCTTGACTTTTAATATGTTTCAAAGATTCATGATCAGAATGTATAACAAATTCTTTGGGCCATAAATAATGTTGCCATGTTTCTAAAGTCCGAACAAGAGCATATAATTCTTTATCATAAGTAGAATAATTTAGACTAGGCCCACTCAATTTTTCAGAAAAGTATGCAACAGGTTTGCCATCTTGTAATAACACACCGCCTAATCCAATTCCACTAGCATCACATTCCAACTCAAAAGTCTTATTAAAATCAGGAAGTTGGAGTAAAGGAGCATGTGTCAACTTATCTTTCAATACCGAGAAGGCTTCTTCCTGTGCGGTACCCCAAAGAAAAGGCACATCTTTCTTTGTAAGCTCATTGAGAGGTGCAGCAATGGTGCTGAAATCTCTCACAAAACGCCTATAGAATACAGCGAGGCCAAGAAAACTCCTCACTTGTGTGACCGTTTTGGGTTGCGGCCAACTCTCAATAGCTTCAATCTTGGCTTTATCAACTTCAATTCCCTGTGGAGTAACAACATAGCCAAGAAAAGATACTTGGTCGGTGCAAAAGGTGCACTTCCCAAGGTTACCAAACAAACGTGCATCACGTAGAGCAATAAAAACAGCACGTAAATGTTCCAAATGTTCTTCCAAAGATCTGCTATAAATCAATATGTCATCAAAGTAAACTACCACAAATCGTCGAATGAAAGCACGTAAAACTTCGTTCATTAATCTCATGAAAGTACTAGGTGCATTAGTTAACCCAAAAGGCATGATAACCACTCATATAATCCAAACTTAGTTTTGAATGATGTTTTCCATTCATCTCCCAATTCCATACGAATTTGATGGTATCCACTATGCAAATCAACTTTGGAGAATATTGTAGAGCCACTCAATTCATCAAGCATATCATCCAGCCTAGGAATAGGATGACGATAACGAATAGTAATATTATTAATGCCTCTACAATCAACACACATACGTGATGTACCATCCTTTTTCGGCACTAGAATAATAGGAACAGCACAAGGACTAAGGGATTCGCGTATATAACCTTTGTCGAGAAGCTCTTGTACTTGACGCATAATCTCCTTCGTCTCCTCTGGATTGGTACGGTATGGTGCACGGTTTGGCAGTGAAGCACCGGGAATTAAGTCAATCTGATGCTCAATCCCTCGAATAGGCGGTAATCCCGGTGGCACGTCTTGTGGAAAGACGTCAGCGAACTCCTGCAAAATGTTAGTGACAGCAGGAGGCAAAGAGGAAGGCACGTCCTCGAATGAAAATAATGCCTCTTTGCACACAAAAGCATAGCAAATAGATTTGCTGAAATCTAGCTCATCAATATCAGATTTGGTGGCAAATAAACATGCACTTTTCAATTTAATTTCAGAAGCAACACTAGATGGTTTATTATTAGGCTTCATTTCTTGCTCAAATTCTTTTGCCACAATCTGATTTTCACTCTTATTCGTCTCCTGTTTTGCTTTATTAGCTCTATTAATATCATCTTTCAAAATGGAATCAGGAGTCATAGGAAGCAAAGTAATATTTTTATCCTTATGAACAAGAGTATAGTGATTGTTTCTACCATGGTGTACAGAATTTTTATCAAATTGCCATGGTCTACCAAGTAATAAGGAACATGCTTGCATAGGTACCACATCACAATCAACATAATCAGCATATGTAGAGATACTAAAATGCACACGAACAGTACGTGTTACCTTAACCTTGCCGCTGTTGTTGATGTAGTAAGGATGTGGATGTGGTCTTGTGGGGAGAGAAAGCTTCTCCACCATCTCCATGCTAGCCAAGTTGTTGCAGCTACCTCCGTCTATGATGACGCGCACAGAACGTTCCTTCACAACTCCCTTGGTATGGAAGAAATTGTGCCTCTGATTTTGCTCAGCTTGTGTGACCTGCACACTCAAAACACGTTGAGCAACTAAACATTCATACCTGTCAGCGTCTTCAGGAGCCATGTATTGCGTCTCATGATCAGAATCATGTCCACCATGTTCTTCACGTGTAATAAGAGCCAAAGTCTCCTCATCATAGTCACTAGCGGACTCATATCCACCATCCGCGGTAGCAATCATCACATGCGGAGATTTGCATTCTCTCGCATAATGACCTCCTCCCTTACAACGACGACAAATAATATCACTTGTGTGCCCTGTTGATGCCATGGAAGAAGCAGAACTCTATGCAGGCCCAGCAGGTGCGCTCTTGGCAGATAATGGTGGTTGTGCCTGTTTTCTTGTATCACGACTGGAGGAGACACCTGATTGAGGTGCTGGTGCAGTTGAAGTAGAAGATGCACGCGGTGTCCATGATGAAGGTCGGCCTGCAGAAAAGTTAGTTCGCGCCAATGCTTGTCGATCCTGCACTTCACGTTCAGCTTTACAAGCAAGATGGAATAAACGAGTGATATTAGTATACTCCTTATAGTCTAGAATGGTCTGAATCTCTCTATTTAATCCACCCAGAAAACGTGCAAGCATAGCTTCATTCTCCTCAACAATACCACATCTAATCATGCCAGTTTGTAATTCCTGATAATATTCTTCTACAGAATTTTTTCCTTGTCTTAAGCGCTAAAATTTCTGAAGCAATTCACGTTGATAATATGGTGGAACCCAACGAGTACGCATAGTAATTTTCAAAGCAGCCCAAGTAGTTGGAATAGGATATAATCGACAATGTTCAGACCACCATACACATGCAAAACTAGTGAAAGCACAAACAGCAGCGGCAACCCGTCTCTCCTCGGGATATTGTAAACATGTAAATCGTTGTTCAGTTTCTAACTACCAAGTAAGATATATATCAGGAACATATCTACCCTCGAAAGGTGGAATATTCAATTTCAGTTTAGGAAGATGGTCATGATCTCATACCTGAGGGAAAGCCCTACCATTGTGATTATTTGCATGTGGACGACCTGGTGGTTGTGGTGCAGGTGGTTGCACGTAGTTCTGATTTTGAGCAACCTCATCCTCGTAATCTCCCACATAATCATCCTCCTCCGCATCAGCAGCAGGAGCCACAGAAGTATCAACAGTAGCACCAACAGTTTGGCCAAACGCAAGAGGAACACGGCTCGCTCGGCGGAGATCTGTTTCGCGACGTGGAGGTAGTCGTTGTTGTTGTTGTTGGAGAGGTGCGTTAGGTGCAGCGGGTGGTGGTGGTGGAAGACGCGCCAGCAATTCATTAAACTTGTTATCGAGCTTTGTTTCGAACGTCTTCTCCATGCCATCTATCTTCTCCATGGCCTCTTCAAATCTGTTTAGCACATCTTGCACCTGTCCACTCATCATTTGCTGAAATTTATCATGCAAATCCTTATTCGTCATGTTCTCCCAGTCAGTCTCGTCGGCTTGTGATCCTGGCATGGTTAGCAGCAATAGAAACACACAAGAATATGATCCTACAGAGTACTAACAAGAGGTGGTGGTGGGTGTCACAAATCCGTCAAGCAAATCTCAAATTCTTACCAGTTCTTACCCAGCAGCAGGCGGTGATCGGCAACCGTTGTAGTCAAAAACTTTCAAAGCTTGGATAGAGCGATTATCAGGGAGAGTCAAACGCACAACGTAGATGTATGTGGAGCTGGGAAGGCAATATGGTAGCAAAAAGGGTCAGCAATAATCAATTCAGAGATGCAAAGTTGAATAAACGCTCAACGACGGTACTGTGCTTGTCCTAGGCTAGACTGTGCTAGAGACGCGAGCCTAGAACACCAACAAAATCACGGCGCGGCACGTAAACAAGGGAAAAGCACACTCTGGATTTTTTTTCCGCTCCTTTTTTTTGCGCTGTTTTTTTTTGCGCTGCTTTTTTATTGCGAAAAATCACTATAATGGCGAGTGTCTCAAAACTCTTCCTAGGTCAAACTGACAGGATGGGCACGAAAGTTTTTTTGACCAATTTTTTTTTTCGACTGCCCGGACCCAAAAACTGGAAACGGGTCAAAAAAACTTCCTATAATGGCACCTGTCTCAAAACACTCAGAAACACCTAAAAATAGGATAGCCAGAAAGTTTTTCGAAAAATGCGTTTTCGAAAAATTTTGGGCCTAAACGGAGGGTGGTTTCCGGACTCTTTTTTTTTCCGAAACCTACTCCGGAAAGGAAACACGAATCGGAATCTAGATGGATCTAAAAAACACACCTAATATGCAAGGAACTCGGATTGGTGGTGGATATATGGTGGTGGTATATGGCAGCGGTGGTGGTATATGGCAGCGGTGGTGGTATATGGATACGAATTCGAAGCGGTGGATAAGCGGCGGTGGTAGATGGCAGGGGCGATGATGATGGTGCGGCGGCGGTGTGACAACTTATGACCAGAACTCGAAACTCTAAAAGACTAGACTCTAAGACCAGCAACTAGACATGACGATGCAACCGCAAATTCAACAAAGCAAAACCCTAAAAAGATTATGCAAAGGCTCAGATTGGTTCGGATATGATGAACTAACCCTATTTTTTTGTGGCTTTTCCATGGACTGTTGGTATGAAGAACAGACTCGATCTAAACTATGAAAAACTGTAAAATCTCACCGAGCAACCTGGAAATCTGATACCACTTGATAGAGGCAAAGGTGTCCCGTCTTTCGATGAGATGATGGATATCGCTTTGGTGGCAGTCGACTTTGACGATCCGACTACGAACGTGCGAGGACGTCGCGCCTTAGCAATCGCTAAACCAACTCCGAGAGGTTATTGACCACACCGGAGCACGATCAACCTGACCACGAGGGTCTGTTTCCTGCGAGCAAACAAAGAACAAGCAAGAAACTGAGATTGCAATCTGGATATTGCGAATATAAGATGAAAGCTTTATTGATCAAGGTGGGGTTCTGTGACGCCTTTGTCTGGTCGTTGAACACAAACGAAGTACGCGAAGTTGCAGCTATGGCGAACTTTTAATCTAAACAAAACCCAAAGTCTAAACGATGCCCTAAGGGCTGTATATATGGAGGAAGAGGGGGGAATTTCGTGACCCTTGGTGGAGGGGTCCGAAATCAACCCTATCTCTTGTTTCCCCACACATACGGACTCTAAAAATAGCCTATACTTATGTATTTCGAAATTACATGGGCCTGGCCCAATAATAAGGTGACGCAGCACCCATTATAGCCTCGGGACGAAATTTATGAAGTGGCATCTTGTATATTTCGTCCAAGGCTTCATGCACCCATTATGGTGGCTTCAAAGTTCTGAAATCATCACTTGTAACTCCGTTCTTGTTCCCCTTGCACATGCCATCATCTCCATGCTTGTTCTTAATCCAATGTTCATCCTTCTCCAAGCTAGGCCCTTCGTTTGTAAGCAAAACAAATGTATCCAATTTAGGCAGCATCATATTCTCATGAACATTAGAATCATTACCAAGAAACGAAAGTACCTGGTAATTTAGTTGGCGTGCGCGAGCTCTAGTAATTGGTCCAGTATTTATAGCAGCAGGGGCTGTGGGTGTAACAATTGTATTGATGTCCTCATCAGTAGCGGTAGTGGTATATGTCAGCAGTGATGAAGATGGTGCGGCAGCGGCGTGACAAACTGTGACAGAACTCGAAATTCTAAAGGACTAGACGCTAAGACCAGCAACTAGACACGACGATGCGACCACAAATTCAACAAAGAAAAACCCTAAAAGGATTATGCAAAGTCTCAGATTGGTTCGGATATGAGGAACTAACCCTACTTTTTTTGCTTCTTCATGGACTGTAGGTATGAAGAACAGGCTCGATCTAAACTATGAAAGCTGGAAAATCTCACCGAGCAACCTGGAAATCTGATACCACCTGATAGAGGCAAAGGTGTCCCGTCTTTCGATGAGATGGTGGTTATCATTTTTGGTGGAGTAGACTTTGACGATCCGACTACGAACATGCGAGGAAATCACGCCTTAGCAATCGCTAAACCAACTCCGAGAGGTTATTGACCATGCTGGAGCACGATCAAGGTGAGCACGAGGGTCTATTTCTTGCAAGCAAACGAAGAACAAGCAAGAAACTGAAATTGCAATCTGGATATTGCGAATAAAAGAGGAAAGTATTATTGATCAAGTGGGCTTCTGTGACGTCTTAGTCTGGTCGTTGAACACAAACGAAGTATGCGAAGTTGCCGCTATGGTGAACTTTTAATCTAAACAAAACCCAAAGTCTAAATGACGCCCTAAGGGAAGTATATATGGAGGAGTAGGGGGAATTTCGTGGCCCCTTGTAGGAGAGGTCCGAAACCAACCATAACGTTGTTTCCCCACACATACACTTTGAAAACAGCCTATACTTAAGTATTTCGAAATTACATGGGCCTGGCCCAAAAATAAGGTGGCGCAGCACCTAAAATAAGGTATGGATGAAAGTTATGAAGGGGCATCTTGTATATTTCGTCCATGTCCGTGTAGGTCATGACGGAGTCTTCAATGTGCTTAAATATGCACTAGAAACGCCATTCTGGATCCCTGCACGCGCGCCTTCGTCTCCAGGCTTGATCCTGCTCTAGTGTTCATCCCTCTTGTCCATGCTAGGCCCTTCAATAGTAATCAACACAAATGTATCCAATTTAGGTAGCATCATATTCTCATGAACACTAGAATTGTCACCAAGAAACAGAAGTACGTGGTAATTCAATTAGCGTGCATGAGCTCTAGTACTTGGTCCAGTATGTATAGCGGCAGGGTTGTGGGTGTAAAAATGGTATTGCTGTCCTCATCAGGGAGGTGGAGGCTGCCGGTTGGGTTGGAGCTGAAAACAAGGGAGGTGGTTGGATCGGCTGGGTAGTGGCAGGTGAGGGGATTGATGGATGGGACAACCTAGATCTAGGGTTAGACTGCTTAAATAGGTAGGGAAGCTAGGTGTTGGGCTATTTGTTCCCTCCGATCATAATCGGACGGTTTGAGATAAATAGGTTAGGTAGTTCAAATAAGAAACCAAAGATGTTTTAGGGATGTTCAGAGATGGTCCGAACCCATCGGTAATGACATAGCGGTTCGGGTTCGGAGCAGTTTCGGACGCGCGCGATGGGATCTGACCAACGACCACGGAGACAAGGGAGTTTGATGGGCTCGGAGAAGAGAGAAGACATCGGTTTGGTTGATCTGAGAGGTCAACAGAGATAAGGAAGAAGCGACAAGTACGAGTGGATGCATGTTTTGAAAAGAATAACGACACAGAGTGTCGATGCAATGAAAATAATGCAATAATGAATGCAAAATAAACAAATAAAACACACGACGACGATGAAAAACAAGGAAATCATCTAGAGCATGGTCCTGGGCTGTTACATATATTTCCTAACGAGATGTATAGCCAGTAGCCCTCAAGGTGTGTGTTGGTCTAAAACCCGAGATGCACCTGAAGGAAAAAAATAATACCGGTGATCCAGTAGCCCCTAAGACTCAGGTCAATTCGTGAAATTGACCTGAGGATCGATTCTTTGCTCAGCAGCATACTTCAGGAACAAAAATGCGGTGTACGTACTCCCCGAGACTCATGTTGGGTGCGGCCAACCAACCTGAGGATCTTAATCACTACTGTAGGATGCTGCTAACGCGACACTACGATCAGATACCCTTCGACGAAACTATGTGTGATGCAATAATCCCAAACGGTGGTGCAAAAAACCGTCAAAAGGGTGCAAAACATTTGCGATGACGGATGCATCAAACACGGTTCAGATTTTGGTTGCATGTGTGATGTAGGGCATACGGTTCAGTTGTTTGCGATGAGGAAGAAGAACGGAAACGGGCAGCCAGATGAAGGCGTGTGCGATGTACGGCATACAGTTCACTCAGATTAACTATTTGTGATGAGGCGGAACAACAGAACCGGGCAGCTACACAAAGGTGTGTGCGATTGACGGCATACGCTTCAGAAGGATTAACTATTTGCGAGTAGGCAACATAATAGAAATGGTCAGCCAGATCAAAGTGTCTGCGATTGATCGCATACACTTCACACGGATGCACTGTTTGCGATTAGCCACAACAAACAGAAACAGTTATACAGATCAACATGTGTGTGCTAGACGGGCACACATTCTAATTAAAAGAAGCATGTGCGATGGTAATAAAGAGCATGCACGGTTCTTGGAACAAGACGTGTGCTGACATTGCCTATTGCGGTGCACCCTATGGTGCTAACTCCACGTATGCGGCCAAGAAAGCATGCCCATGTTACACCTTCCGGGAATAATGCCGCACTTAGAACTGTCAATAAATTTTGAGCCTGCGTCCCGTCACATTCCAAATGACTGCCACACTATATTTAATTGCAAACCTGTTCAAACCGATCAAACCTAAACGGTTTCACACTTAGGAGCATATTAGTACTCATTTATAAATACTACTACTCCAAGATGACTGCACATTCCTCCTCAACTCCTCATCCACAAAAACCAACAAGTCATTCATCATCGTGCCCTTGCGTCCGCCATGGCCAGCATGAGTTCTAGGTCGAGAGATTACCACCAGGGAGAGGCGAGCATGGAAGCGGAAGCACGAGAGATGTCCCGCCTCGATGCAAAAGTATCCGACATGTCCCACCACGCGGCCGTAGCAGCATAGAAGTCCCGCCGCGCCGTCGATGCAGCAAATTGGTCCGCCCATGCCGCAGAAGCAGAAGAGATGTCCCGCCGTGCCGTGAATGCAGCAAAGATGTCCTCCCGCACCGCGGCGGCCTGGGAAAATGTCTCGCGGGCAGGCGAGGACTCTTATAGGCTCATGCATGCAATCATCCATAGCCACATGGATCACATCTCCGGCTGGGCGAGCTTGCAGGACGACATGAAAGCCTCTTTTCAACAGGCTACCCGCACTACAGGAATCAGGAAGTTTGCCTTCTAGCAAGTACAGACGGCAAAGGCTGAAATACAGACAGCAAAGACTTCACCGTCAGCTACTGGCCGTAAAGTGTGATGGCAAAGCTAAAGTTGGCAAAGAGTACTTTGCCGTCAGCTTTTTATCTGGCAGACGGCAAAGCCTTTGCCGTCAGCCAAACTATGACTTTGCCATCAGCCAAACCAGTAATACACGACGAAGACGGTGTCTTTGCCGTCAGTCCAAATGTGCTCTTTGCTGTCAACCGGACTAAAGTGCAGACGGTAAAGAGATTTTTTATTTTAAAAAATGGCTTCACACACAAGACGGACTTCAACATCTGTGAACGGTACACTATGTACGCATCAGCTAACGAAAAAACTAATTGCCTCATGACATCGGAGTAGAGCATCTCGCCCAACAAATGTCGATCCAAATCGGACCAAGGCTGAGCTTGCCAGAGCAGAGCTGGTCGCCACCCGCGCCAAGAGGGGCGCATCGCGCATAGTCATCATCGACGATCCGTAGTTCCCTGCTGTTGTTTGGCGGCCATGCCGGAGGGCAGAACCGCCGAAGAGAGTTGGGGTGGAGCTTCACGCGGCGCTAGCGAGTTGGCAGATCTTCACGCGGCGACGACTGCAGAGCAGCTGCACGCGGGTAATGATGAGGACATCAATACAATTGTTACACCCACAGCCCCTGCTGCTATAAATACTGGACCAATTACTAGAGCTCGTGCACGCCAACTAAATTACCAGGTACTTTCGTTTCTTGGTAATGATTCTAATGTTCATGAGAATATGATGCTGCCTAAATTGGATACATTTGTTTTGCTTACAAATGAAGGGCCTAGCTTGGAGAAGGATGAACATTGGATTAAGAACAAGCATGGAGATGATGGCATGCGCAAGGGGAACAAGAACGGAGTTACAAGTGATGATTTCAGGACTTTGAAGCCACCATAATGGGTGCATGAAGCCTTGGACGAAATATACAAGATGCCACTTCATAAATTTCGTCCCGAGGCTATAATAGGTGCTGCGTCACCTTATTATTGGGCCAGACCCATGTAATTTCGAAATACATAAGTATAGGCTATTTTTAGAGTGTGTATGTGTGGGGAAACAAGAGATAGGGTTGATTTCGGACCCCTCCACCAAGGGTCACGAAATCCCCCCCCCCTCTTCCTCCATATATACAGCCCTTAGGGCATCGTTTAGACTTTGGGTTTTGTTTAGATTAAAAGTTCGCCATAGCTGCAACTTCGCATACTTCGTTTGTGTTCAACGACCAGACAAAGGCGTCACAGAACCCCACCTTGATCAATAAAGCTTTCATCTTATATTCGCAATATCCAGATTGCAATCTCAGTTTCTTGCTTGTTCTTCGTTTGCTCGCAGGAAACAGACCCTCGTGGTCAGGTTGATCGTGCTCCGGCGTGGTCAATAACCTCTCGGAGTTGGTTTAGCGATTGCTAAGGCGCGACGTCCACGCACGTTCGTAGTCGGATCGTCAAAGTCGACTGCCACCAAAGCGATATCCATCATCTCATCGAAAGATGGGACACCTTTGCCTCTATCAAGTGGTATCAGATTTCCAGGTTGCTCGGTGAGATTTTACAGTTTTTCGTAGTTTAGATCGAGTCTGTTCTTCATACCTACAGTCCACGAAAAAGCCATAAAAAATTTAGGGATAGTTCATCATATCCGAACCAATCTGAGCCTTTGCATAATCTTTTTAGGGTTTTGCTTTGTTGAATTTGCGGTTGCATCGTCGTGTCTAGTTGCTGGTCTTAGCATCTAGTCTTTTAGAGTTTCGAGTTCTGGTCATAAGTTGTCACGCCGCCACCGCACCATCATCATCGCCCCTGCCATCTACCACCACCGCTGCCATATACCACCACCATATATCCACCACCATATATCCACCACCAATCCGAATTCTTGTCCTATTAGGTTTGTTTTCGAGATCCATCTAGATTCCGATTCGTGTTTCCTTGCCGGAGTAGGTTTCGGAAAAAAAAAACCCACTTGTCGAAAACCACCCTCCGTTTAGGCCCAAAAATTTTCGAAAACGCACTTGTCGAAAAAATTTCTGGCTATCCTATTTTTAGGTGTTTCTAAGCGTATTGAGACAGTCGCCATTATAGAAAGTTTTTTTTTGACCCGTTTCCAGTTTTTGGGTCCGGGCAGTCGGAAAAAAATTGTCAACAAAAATTTTGTGCCCATCCTGTCAGTTTGACCTGGGAAGAGTTTTGAGACACTCACCATTATAGTGATTTTTCGCAAAAAAAAACAGCACAAAAAGAAGAGCGAAAAAAATCCAGAGTGTGCTTTTCCCTTGTTTACGTGCCGCGCCGTGATTTTGTTGGTGTTCTAGGCTCGCGTCTCTAGCACAGTCTAGCCTAGGACCAGCATAGTACCATCGTTGAGCGTTTATTCAACTTTGCATCTCTGAATTGATTATTGCTGACCCTTTTTGCTACCATATTATAAGCCTTCCCAGCTCCACATACATCTACGTCGTGCGTTTGATAGAGGCGGGGTGTCCCGATCTTTCGATGAGATGATAACTATCAATTTGGTGAAGATGACTTTGACGATTCGACTACAAACGTGCACGACGTTGCGCCTTAGCAATCGCTAAACCAACTCCGAGAGGTTATTGACCACGCCGAAGCACAATCAACCTGACCACGAAGGTCTATTCCTGCAAGCAATCGAAGAACAAGCAAGAATATGATAAAGCAATCTGAATATTGCGAATATAGATGAAGTATTGATAAAGGTGGGGATCCGTAAGCGGTCTTGGTCTGGTCGTTGGACACAAACAAAGTACATGAAGTTGCAATGGCTAACTTTTAACTAAACAAATTCCAAGGAAAAGCTACTAGATGGATCTACTTATATAGGAGCAAGGGGTGGCGGCCAAGGAGGTGGGAGGACGTCCCAAGGCAGCCTAAAACTAAATCTAGGTCGTACAAGGCCAATGGGCCCAAGTGGAGGTGATGTAACACCTTTGGACTTGTAGTTTGACTCGGATTCTGCTGCAGCATCAGATTGTTTCGTCCACAACTCAACGCTCCGGACGAATTTGAAGGTGATTCCAATTGGGTTGGAAAGTGCACGAAATCTAGTTTCCAACAAAAAAAGAATCACCCAATTCGGAGTCCGTATGAAAAACTTGTGTGCGTTTTGAGTCAGGTATATCTGTGCAGTCCGAATCTGAATCCAGAACGTGAGAGACTTGGACTCTATCTTCTCTTGGGCGAAAAGTGACGTGAGAGAACTTTTTGGACAGAAAATAAACATCTCTTTCTTCCTTATCTTCATATGTGGATTGTACAAATGTCCCATACACCTGCAATTAGACAAAACACAAAAGTGTGTGAAGTATTTTTGTTCTGGATAACATAAATAGATTATTGAATAGTTTGCACTAGAAATCACCTGAAAAATATGCATATATGCAATATTTTTGGTCATATCCAAGGTAGTCATGTCCTCATCATCCTCCCCTTCTTGAAAATAAAGCCGTCCTCGGCATTGCTTAATCTGAAATGTGGCTAACAAAAGAGACAAGGTGTACATGTTGTATATGTATATGTCATTCATTTTTACTTCCCTTGATTTTTGCATATATGACACATGAATAGATGAGTAACTTGCATAGTTCATAAAATCTAAAGCCAAAAAATTAGCACAAGAAATAGAAGGCATGAAAATATTGCAACTCAGTTTGCACATATAAGTGAAGCTCTTATTCATTTCAAAAGATTGACAATGTTCATCATTAAACCATCCCAACATTGGTGAATAAACCTTACTTGCATCAAATTTACATGCTACAACATGCTTAAATAAGCAAACATGGAATAAGTCATTCAACACAGAATCATCACCAAGATTAGAGGTCATATCAAAATGATTAAACATCGGTTCTTTTGCATCAATAGTTAATTCAATGGGTGCACTCAAAATTGTTGGTATTTCAGTTGTTTGATCACATGGCAAAGTCAAATTATCAACGTAGTCCTCTAAAATAGGTGGTGTGATCAAAGTAGTGGGTAGCTCATCAGATGGTGCATTCAAATTGACAAGGCATTCATCATTCTCATGTAGAGATGGAAGATCAGTACCTTTGTCATTACCTCTTATGATCAACTCAGATGATGTAGCCACTCTCGGGGGCGATGTGTCACATGGTGGAGGTGATGTAGTCCTGACAACAACGGATGTGGTTGTCATAGTATGCCTAGTAGTTGAAGGAACAATCATATCAACTCTTGGAATGTGCACCGTGCGCTTGTTCTCCTCATGGCCAACACGTCGTTTTATTTCCTGTTCAGCTTTGCAAGCAAGATGAAACAAATGGTCCATAGGATAACACTCTTCATGAATTAGTATCTCTTGAATATCACGGTTTAATCCTCCCCAAAATCTATCCATAAAATCATCTTCACTTTCTTCCAAAGAGGAATGCAACAAGGTAGTTTGTAAATCATCATAATATTTTGTTATAGTTTCACTACCTTGTTTTAAGTGTTGCAACTTCTTAATCATGTCACGAGTATAATAAGCAGGGACGAAAGTATGTCGCATGGCAAGTTTCAAATCATCCCAAGTAGTAGGTATATAATCAGGGTGTAACCGACAATATTCACTCCACCAAACCAAAGCATAACTAGTGAAAGAACCAACCGCAACCTTAACCTTTTTATGTTCATTGAAATTATGGGAAGCAAATATATTTTTTATGTCGAACTCCCATTCAATATATAAAGCAGGTTTAAAACGGCCATTAAATGGTGGTATAGATACATTAACCTGATCATGTGCATTTGGATGTTTGTGCACCTCTCGTGACGGTTGTGGTATTTGCAACGGTGGTGGCACGTCTCCCGCGATCGACAAAGCCCATGAATTGACTCTGGATCCTGTCATGATTAGTAGAACAAGAAACAAAACCCAAAAATAATGTTCCTATAACTACTAGGATGTGGTGGTAAAACGCTCACAGTAAAGCAAATATCAATGTCTTACAAGTTCTTACCATGCAGCAGGCGGTGATCGGCAACCAGCGGTGTCAAGTAACTCCGAATATTGAGTAAAGCGATTGCCAGGGGAGCGTACGTATACACGGTGTAGAAATATGTGGAGTTGGGTTGGCTATATATGGTAGCAAAAGATTAGCAATAATCAATTCAAAGATGCAATGTTGAATAAACGCTCAACGACGGTACTGTGCTGGTCCTAGGCTAGACCGGACTAGAGACGCGAGCCTAGAACACTAATGAGGTCACGGCGTAGCACAACTAGCATCAATGAAGGATACTAAGTAGCTCTTGACAGCAAGATATAAGTGAAGATCACAACAGCAGTGAAGATAATGAGGTGAAACAACAGCCAAGCAGGATATATCAACAACTTTGTCTCCAACTTTCCTTTGAAAAAGTTTGTGCCGATTTTTTTGTTTTTGTTTTTTTTTCTTCTCTCTTTTTTTTTCCTCACACTTTTTTTTTCTTTCTCTCCTTTTTTTTCCGACTTTTTTTTTCCTTTTTTTTTCTCTCTTTTTTTCTCCCTCTTTCCAAAACAAACTAGATAAGATGCAGATTGGGTCAAGTGAAGATGTGAACGATCTCAACTATTATTATGACAATGAATGGTGGGTAGCACGTGGTGGAAATTGATGGATGGGTGGTGGACAGCGGAAGAGATAATGATGCAGCGGTGGCGTGACTAATGTGAACAGAACTCGAAACTCTAAACGAACTAGACACTAAGACCAGCAACTCGACACGACGATGCTATCGATAATTCAACTATGCAATCAATGAAAAGAAAATTGCGAAGGCTCAGACTGGCTTGGACCAAGGATGAATAGATCTAACTCTTTTTTTGTGGCTTTTTCTTGGACAATAGGTAAGAAAATAAATCTAATCTAGGAAAACTGGAAATTCTCACCGAGCAACCTGAAAACTGATACCACTTGATAGAGGCGGGGGTGTCCCGATCTTTCGATGAGATGATAACTATCGATTTGGTGGAGACGACTTTGACAATCCGACTACGAACGTGCACAACGTTGCGCCTTAGCAATCGCTAAACCAATCTCCTGAGGTTACTGACGATGCCGGAAGCACGGTCAGCCTGACCACGAAGGTCTATTCCTGCAAGCAATCAAAGAACGAGCAAGAATATGATAAAGCAATCTGAATATTGCAAATATATATGAGGTATTGATAATGGTGGGGATCCGGAAGCGGTCTTGGTCTGGTCGTTGGACACAAACGAAGTACACGAAGTTGCAATGGCTAACTTTTAACTAAACAAATCCCAAGGAAAAGCTACTAGATGGATCTACTTATATAGGAGCAAGGGGTGGCGGCCAAGGAGGTGGGAGGACGTCCCAAGGCAGCCTAAAACTAAATCTAGGTCGTACAAGGCCAATGGGCCCAAGTGGAGGTGATGTAACACCTTTGGACTTGTAGTTTGACTCGGATTCTGCTGCAGCATCAGATTGTTTCGTCCACAACTCAACGCTTCGGACGAATTTGAAGGTGATTCCAATTGGGTTGGAAAGTGCACGAAATCTAGTTTCCAACAAAAAAAGAATCACCCAATTCGGAGTCCGTATGAAAAACTTGTGTGTGTTTTGAGTCAGGTATGTCTGTGCAGTCCGAATCTGAATCCAGAACGTGAGAGACTTGGACTCTATCTTCTCTTGGGCCAAAAGTGACGTGAGAGAACTTTTTGGACAGCAAATAAACATCTCTTTCTTCCTTATCTTCATATGTGGATTGTACAAATGTCCCATACACCTGCAATTAGACAAAACACAAAAGTGTGTGAAGTATTTTTGTTCTGGATAACATAAATAGATTATTGAATAGTTTGCACTAGAAATCACCTGACAAATATGCATATATGCAATATTTTTGGTCATATCCAAGGTAGTCATGTCCTCATCATCCTCCCCTTCTTGAAAATAAAGCCGTCCTCGGCGTTGCTTAATCTGAAATGTGGCTTTGTCATTACCTCTTATGATCAACTCAGATGATGTAGCCACTCTCGGGGGCGATGTGTCACATGGTGGAGGTGATGTAGTCCTGACAACAACGGATGTGGTTGTCATAGTATGCCTAGTAGTTGAAGGAACAATCATATCAACTCTTGGAATGTGCACCGTGCGCTTGTTCTCCTCGTGGCCAACACGTCGTTTTATTTCCTGTTCAGCTTTGCAAGCAAGATGAAACAAATGGTCCATAGGATAACACTTTTCATGAATTAGTATCTCTTGAATATCACGGTTTAATCCTCCCCAAAATCTATCCATAAAATCATCTTCACTTTCTTCTAAAGAGGAATGCAACAAGGTAGTTTGTAAATCATCATAATATTTTGTTACAGTTTCACTACCTTGTTTTAAGTGTTGCAACTTCTTAATCATGTCACGAGTATAATAAGCAGGGACGAAAGTATGTCGCATGGCAAGTTTCAAATCATCCCAAGTAGTAGGTATATAATCAGGGTGTAACCGACAATATTAACTCCACCAAACCAAAGCATAACCAGTGAAAGAACCAACCGCAACCTTAACCTTTTTATGTTCATCGAAATTATGGGAAGCAAATATATTTTTTATGTCGAACTCCCATTCAATATATAAAGCAGGTTTAAAACGGCCATTAAATGGTGGTATAGATACATTAACCTGATCATGTGCATTTGGATGTTTGTGCACCTCTCGTGACGGTTGTGGTATTTGCAAAGGTGGTGGCACGTCTCCCGCGATCGACAAAGCACATGAATTGACTCTGGATCCTGTCATGATTAGTAGAACAAGAAACAAAACCCAAAAATAATGTTCCTATAACTACTAGGATGTGGTGGTAAAACGCTCACAGTAAAGCAAATATCAATGTCTTACAAGTTCTTACCATGCAGCAGGCGGTGATCGGCAACCAGCGGTGTCAAGTAACTCCGAATATTGAGTAAAGCGATTGCCAGGGGAGCGTACGTATACACGGTGTAGAAATATGTGGAGCTGGGTTGGCTATATATGGTAGCAAAAGATTAGCAATAATCAATTCAAAGATGCAATGTTGAATAAACGCTCAACAACGGTACTGTGCTGGTCCTAGGCTAGACCGGACTAGAGACGCGAGCCTAGAACACTAATGAGGTCACGGCGTAGCACAACTAGCATCAATGAAGGATACTAAGTAGCTCTTGACAGCAAGATATAAGTGAAGATCACAACGGCAGTGAAGATAATGATGAAAAACAACTGCCAAGCAGGATATACAACAACTCTCTCTCCAACTTTCCTCTTGAAAAGTTTGAGACAATTTTCTGATAAATTCTTTCAAAGAATGCTACTAACTCAAGCTTTCCAATGCAAAAAGAATCACTCAATTCCGAGTTGATATGAGGAGTCAAAGAATTCTAAAACTGGCCTGAAAAATTGGAACAAGTTGTGTTCACGAACTTCGGAGGGCAAAAAGACCTATTTAGAAGCCGATTTTGAGGTGTCAAATATTGACCAAGCTTCTGCAACTATTTAGATGCGGCTCGTCTCTATCTTCAATTTGAGTACTCACGGAGCCAAAACTGACTTCGTATGAGGAAGATACACCTGTTTTACTGAACAGTGCGCAAAACAGATTCCAATCCGAATTCAGGTACGATATTGATTCTAGATAGATCCAATTTTTTTTTTCTTCTCTCTTTTTTTTCTCACGCCTTTTTTTTCTTTTTCCTTTCTTTTTTTTCTCTGACTTTTTTTTTACTTTTTTTTCTCTCTTTTTTTTCTCCCTCTTTCCAAAACAAACTAGATAAGATGCAGATTGGATCAAGCGAAGATGGGAACGATCTCAACTATGATTATGACAATGAACGGTGGGTAGCACGTGGAGGAAATTGATGGATGGGTGGTGGACAACGGAAGGGATAATGATGCAGCGGCGACGTGACTAATGTGAACATAACTCGAAACTCTAAACGACCTAGACACTAAGACCAGCAACTCGACACGACGATGCAACCGATAATTCAACTATGCAAGCAATGAAAAGAAAATTGCAAAGGCTCAGACTGGCTTGGACAAAGGATGAATAGATCTAACTCTTTTTTGTGGATTTTTCTTGGACAATAGGTAAGAAAATAAATCTAATCTAGGAAAACTGGAAATTCTCACCGAGCAACCTGAAAACTGATACCACTTGATAGAGGCGGGGTGTCCCGATCTTTCGATGAGATGATAACTATCAATTTGGTGAAGATGACTTTGACGATTCGACTACAAACGTGCACGACGTTGCGCCTTAGCAATCGCTAAACCAACTCCGAGAGGTTATTGACCACGCCGAAGCACAATCAACCTGACCACGAAGGTCTATTCCTGCAAGCAATCGAAGAACAAGCAAGAATATGATAAAGCAATCTGAATATTGCGAATATAGATGAAGTATTGATAAAGGTGGGGATCCGTAAGCGGTCTTGGTCTGGTCGTTGAACACAAACAAAGTACACGAAGTTGCAATGGCTAACTTTTAACTAAACAAATCCCAAGGAAAAGCTACTAGATGGATCTACTTATATAGGAGCAAGGGGTGGCGGCCAAGGAGGTGGGAGGACGTCCCAAGGCAGCCTAAAACTAAATCTAGGTCGTACAAGGCCAATGGGCCCAAGTGGAGGTGATGTAACACCTTTGGACTTGTAATTTGACTCGGATTCTGCTGCAGCATCAGATTGTTTCGTCCACAACTCAACGCTCCGGACGAATTTGAAGGTGATTCGAATTGGGTTGGAAAGTGCACGAAATCTAGTTTCCAACAAAAAAAGAATCACCCAATTCGGAGTCCGTATGAAAAACTTGTGTGCGTTTTGAGTCAGGTATGTCTGTGCAGTCCGAATCTGAATCCAGAACGTGAGAGACTTGGACTCTATCTTCTCTTGGGCCAAAAGTGACGTGAGAGAACTTTTTGGACAGCAAATAAACATCTCTTTCTTCCTTATCTTCATATGTGGATTGTACAAATGTCCCATACACCTGCAATTAGACAAAACACAAAAGTGTGTGAAGTATTTTTGTTCTGGATAACATAAATAGATTATTGAATAGTTTGCACTAGAAATCACCTGACAAATATGCATATATGCAATATTTTTGGTCATATCCAAGGTAGTCATGTCCTCATCAGCGTTTGACTCTCCTTGGTAATCGCTCTATCCAAGCTTTGAGAGTTTTTGACTACAACGGTTGCCGATCACCGCCTGCTGCTGGGTAAGAACTGGTAAGAATTTGAGATTTGCTTGACGGATTTGTGACACCCACCACCACCTCTTGTTAGTAGTCTGTAGGATCATATTCTTGTGTGTTTCTATTGCTGCTAACCATGCCAGGATCACAAGCCGACGAGACTGACTGGGACACCTTGACGAACAAGGAGCTTCATGATACGTTTCAGCAAATGATGAGTGTACAGGTGCAAGATGTGATAAACAGATTTGAAGAGGCCATGGAGAAGATAGATGGCATGGAGAAGACGTTTGAAACAAAGCTCGATAACAAGTTTGCTGAATTGCTTTCACGTTTTCCACCACCACCACCGGCTGCTCCTGCCGCACCTCTGCAACAACAGCAACAACACCAACTACCTCCACGTCGGGAAACAGCCCTCCGCCGAGCGAGCCGTGTCCCTCTTCAGTCGGGCCAAACTGCTGGTGCTGCTGTTGATACTTCTGTGGCTCCTGCTGCTGATGCGGAGGAGGATGATTATGTGGGAGATTACGAGGATGAGGTTGCTCAAAATCAGAACTATGTGCAACCACCTGCACTACAACCACCAGGTCGTCCACATGCAAATAATCACAATGGTAGGGCTTTCCCTCAGGTACGAGATCATGACCATCTTCCTAAACTGAAATTGAATATTCCACCTTTCGAGGGTAGATATGTTCCTGATATATATCTTACTTGGGAGTTAGAAACTGAACAACGATTTACATGTTTACAATATCCCGAGGAGAGACGGGTTGCCGCTGCTGTTTGTGCTTTCACTAGTTTTGCATGTGTATGGTGGTCTGAACATTGTAGATTATATCCTATTCCAACTACTTGGGCTGCTTTGAAAACTGCTATGCGTACTCGTTGGGTTCCACCATATTATCAACGTGAATTGCTTCAGAGATTACAGCGCTGAAGACAAGGAAAAAATTCTGTAGAAGAATATTATCAGGAATTACAAACTGGCATGATTAGATGTGGTATTGTTGAGGACAATGAAGCTATGCTTGCACGTTTTCTGGGTGGATTAAATAGAAAGATTCAGACCATTCTAGACTATAAGGAGTATACTAATATCACTCGTTTACTCCATCTTGCTTGTAAAGCTGAACGTGAAGTGCAGGATCGACAAGCATTGGCGCGAACTAACTTTTCTGCAGGCCGACCTTCATCATGGACACCGCGTGCATCTTCTACTTCAACTGCACCAGCACCTCAATCACGTGCCTCCTCCAGTCGTGATACAAGAAAACAGGCACAACCACCATTATCTGCCAAGAGCGCACCTGCTGGGCCTGCACAAAGTTCTTCTTCTTCCATGGCATCAACAGGGCGCACAAGTGATATTATTTGTCGTCGTTGTAAGGGAGGAGGTCATTATGCGCGAGAATGCAAATCTCCGCGTGTGATGATTGCTACCGCGGATGGTGGATATGAGTCCGCTAGTGACTATGATGAGGAGACTTTGGCTCTTATTACACGTGAAGAACATGGTGGAGATGATTCTGATCATGAGACGCAATACATGGCTCCTGAAGACGCTGACAGGTATGAATGTTTAGTTGCTCAACGTGTTTTGAGTGTGCAGGTCACACAAGCTGAGCAAAATCAGAGGCACAATTTGTTCCATACCGAGGGAGTTGTGAAAGAACGTTCTGTGCGCGTCATCATAGATGGAGGGAGCTGCAACAACTTGGCTAGCATGGAGATGGTGGAGAAGCTTTCTCTCACCACAAGACCACATCCACATCCTTACTACATCCAATGGTTCAACAACGGCGGCAAGGTTAAGGTAACACGTACTGTTCGTGTGCATTTTAGTATCTCTACATATGCTGATTATGTTGATTGTGATGTGGTACCTATGCAAGCATGTTCCTTATTACTTGGTAGACCATGGCAATTTGATAAAAATTCTGTACACCATGGTAGAAACAATCACTATACTCTTGTTCATAGGGATAAAAATATTACTTTGCTTCCTATGACTCCTGATTCCATTTTGAAAGATGATATTAATAGAGCTAATAAAGCAAAACAGGAGACGAATAAGAGTGAAAATCAGATTGTGGCAAAAGAATTTTAGCAAGAAATGAAGCCTAATAATAAACCATCTAGTGTTGCTTCTGAAATTAAATTGAAAAGTGCATGTTTATTTGCCACCAAATCTGATATTGATGAGCTAGATTTCAGCAAATCTGTTTGCTATGCTTTTGTGTGCAAAGAGGCATTATTTTCATTCGAGGACGTGCCTTCCTCTTTGCCTCCTGCTGTCACTAACATTTTGCAGGAGTTCGCTGACGTCTTTCCACAAGACGTGCCACCGGGATTACCGCCTATTCGAGGGATTGAGCATCAGATTGACTTAATTCCCGGTGCTTCACTGCCAAACCGTGCACCATACCGTACCAATCCAGAGGAGACGAAGGAGATTATGCGTCAAGTACAAGAGCTTCTCGACAAAGGTTATATACGCGAATCCCTTAGTCCTTGTGCTGTTCCTATTATTCTAGTGCCGAAAAAGGATGGTACATCACGTATGTGTGTTGATTGTAGAGGCATTAATAATATTACTATTCGTTATCGTCATCCTATTCCTAGGCTAGATGATATGCTTGATGAATTGAGTGGCTCTACAATATTCTCCAAAGTTGATTTGCGTAGTCGATACCATCAAATTCGTATGAAATTGGGAGATGAATGGAAAACAGCATTCAAAACTAAGTTTGGATTATATGAGTGGTTAGTCATGCCTTTTGGGTTAACTAATGCACCTAGTACTTTCATGAGATTAATGAACGAAGTTTTACGTGCTATCATTGGACGATTTGTGGTAGTTTACTTTGATGACATATTGATTTATAGCAGATCTTTGGAAGAACATTTGGAACATTTACGTGATGTTTTTATTGCTCTACGTGATGCACGTTTGTTTGGTAACCTTGGGAAGTGCACCTTTTGCACCGACCGAGTATCTTTTCTTGGCTATGTTGTTACTCCACAGGGAATTGAAGTTGATAAAGCCAAGATTGAAGCTATTGAGAGTTGGCCGCAACCCAAAATGGTCACACAAGTGAGGAGTTTTCTTGGCCTCGCTGGATTCTATAGGCGTTTTGTGAGAGATTTCAGCACCATTGCTGCACCTCTCAATGAGCTTACAAAGAAAGATGTGCCTTTTCTTTGGGGTACCGCACAGAAAGAAGCCTTCTCGGTATTGAAAGATAAGTTGACACATGCTCCTTTACTCCAACTTCCTGATTTTAATAAGACTTTTGAGCTTGAATGTGATGCTAGTGGAATTGGATTAGGCGGTGTGTTATTACAAGATGGCAAACCTGTTGCATACTTTTCTGAAAAATTGAGTGGGCCTAGTCTGAATTATTCTACTTATGATAAAGAATTATATGCTCTTGTTCGGACTTTAGAAACATGGCAACATTATTTATGGCCCAAAGAATTTGTTATACATTCTGATCATGAATCTTTGAAACATATTAAAAGTCAAGCTAAACTGAATCATAGACATGCTAAATGGGTTGAATTCATTGAGACTTTTCCTTATGTCATTAAACACAAGAAGGGAAAAGAAAATGTTGTTGCTGATGCATTGTCTCGCCGCTATACTATGCTTTCACAACTTGACTTCAAAATATTTGGTTTGGAGACCATCAAAGATCAATATATGCATGATGCTGATTTTAAAGATGTAATGCAAAATTGTAAAGAAGGAAGAATGTGGAACAAGTTTGTCGTTAACGATGGATTTGTGTTTCGTGCTAACAAGCTATGCATACCAGCTAGCTCCGTTCGTCTTTTGTTGTTGCAGGAGGCGCATGGAGGAGGATTAATGGGACACTTTGGCGTGAAGAAGACGGAGGACGTACTTGCTACACATTTCTTTTGGCCAAAGATGAGACGGGATGTTGAGCGTTTTACTGCTCGCTGCACTACATGTCAAAAAGCTAAGTCACGACTCAATCCTCATGGTTTATATATGCCTTTGCTTGTACCTAGTGTTCCTTGGGAGGATATATCTATGGACTTTGTTTTAGGTTTACCTCGAACAAAGAAGGGGAGGGATAGCATATTTGTTGTCGTGGATAGATTCTCGAAAATGGCACACTTTATACCATGTCATAAAAGCGATGATGTTGTTAATGTTGCTGATTTGTTCTTTCGTGAAATTATTCGCTTGCATGGTGTGCCAAATACTATTGTTTCAGATCGTGATACTAAATTTCTTAGCCACTTTTGAAGATGTTTATGGGCTAAGTTGGGGACTAAACTGCTTTTTAGTACTACTTGTCACCCCCAAACTGATGGACAAACTGAAGTAGTCAATAGAATGTTGTCTACTATGCTTAGGGCTGTTTTGAAAAATAATAAGAAAATGTGGGAGGAATGCTTGCCTCATATTGAATTTGCTTATAATCGTTCATTGCATTCTACTACTAAGATGTGCCCTTTTGAAGTTGTGTATGGTTTCCTACCTCGTGCACCTATTGATTTGTTGCCTCTTCCATCTTCGGAGAAGGTTAATTTTGATGCTAAACAACGTGCTGAATTGATTTTAAAAATGCATGAGTTAATTAAGGAAAACATTGAGCGTATGAATGCTAAATATAAACTTGCTGGAGATAAGGGTAGAAAACATGTTGTGTTTGCACCTGGAGATCTTGTTTGGTTACATTTGCATAAGGATAGATTTCCGGATTTGCGCAAATCAAAGTTAATGCCACGTGCTGATGGTCCCTTTAAGGTGTTAGAGAAAATAAATGATAATGCGTATAAACTTGAGCTGCCTGCAGATTTTGGGGTTAGTCCCACTTTTAACATTGCAGATTTGAAGCCTTATTTGGATGAGGAAGATGAACTTCCGTCGAGGACGACTTTATTTCAAGAAGAGGAGGATGATGAGGACATCAATACAATTGTTACACCCACAGCCCCTGCTGCTATAAATACTGGACCAATTACTAGAGCTCGTGCACGCCAACTAAATTACCAGGTACTTTCGTTTCTTGGTAATGATTCTAATGTTCATGAGAATATGATGCTGCCTAAATTGGATACATTTGTTTTGCTGATAAATGAAGGGCCTAGCTTGGAGAAGGATGAACATTGGATTAAGAACAAGCATGGAGATGATGGCATGCGCAAGGGGAACAAGAACGGAGTTACAAGTGATGATTTAAGGACTTTGAAGCCACCATAATGGGTGCATGAAGCCTTGGACGAAATATACAAGATGCCACTTCATAAATTTCGTCCCGAGGCTATTATAGGTGCTATGTCACCTTATTATTGGGCCAGGCCCACGTAATTTCGAAATACATAAGTATAGGCTATTTTTAGAGTCCGAATGTGTGGGGAAACAAGAGATAGGGTTGATTTCGGACCCCTCCACCGAGGGTCACGAAATCCCCCCCCTCTTCCTCCATATATACAGCCCTTATGATGAGGACATGACTACCTTGGATATGACCAAAAATATTGCATATATGCATATTTGTCAGGTGATTTCTAGTGCAAACTATTCAATAATCTATTTATGTTATCCAGAACAAAAATACTTCACACACTTTTGTCTTTTGTCTAATTGCATGTGTATGGGACATTTGTACAATCCACATATGAAGATAAGGAAGAAAGAAATGTTTATTTGCTGTCCAAAAAGTTCTCTCACGTCACTTTTGGCCCAAGAGAAGATTGAGTCCAAGTCTCTCACGTTCTGGATTCAGATTCGGACTGCACAGATATACCTGACTCAAAACGCACACAAGTTTTTCATACGGACTCCGAATTGGGTGATTCTTTTTTTGTTGGAAACTAGATTTCGTGCACTTTCCAAACCAATTGGAATCACCTTCAAATTCGTCCGGAGAGTTGAGTTGTGGACGAAACAATCTGATGCTGCAGCAGAATCCGAGTCAAACTACAAGTCCAAAGGTGTTTCATCACCTCCACTTGGGCCCATTGGCCTTGTACGACCTAGATTTAGTTTTAGGCTGCCTTGGGACGTCCTCCCACCTCCTTGGCCGCCACCCCTTGCTCCTATATAAGTAGATCCATCTAGTAGCTTTTCCTTGGGATTTGTTTAGTTAAAAGTAAGCCAATGCAACTTCGTGTACTTCGTTTGTGTCCAACGACCAGACCAAGACCGCTTACGGATCCCCACCATTATCAATACCTCATATATATTTGCAATATTCAGATTGCTTTATCATATTCTTGCTCGTTCTTCGATTGCTTGCAGGAATAGACCTTCGTGGTCAGGCTGACCGTGCTTCCGGCATCATCAGTAACCTCAGGAGATTGGTTTAGCGATTGCTAAGGCGCAACGTCGTGCACGTTTGTAGTCGGATCGTCAAAGTGGTCTCCACCTAATCGATAGTTATCATCTCATCGAAAGATCGGGACACCCTCGCCTTCTATCAAGTGGTATCAGTTTTCAGGTTGCTCGGTGAGAATTTCCAGTTTTCCTAGATTAGATTTACTTTCTTACCTATTGTCCAAGAAAAAGCCACAAAAAAAGTTAGATATGTTCATCGTTTATCCAAGCCAGTCTGAGCCTTTGCAATTTTCTATTCATTGCTTGCATAGTTGAATTATCGGTTGCATCGTCGTGTCAGTTGCTGGCTTAGTGTCTAGTTCCTTTAGAGTTTCGAGTTCTGTTCACATTAGTCACGCCGCCGCTGCATCATTATCCGTTCCACTGTCCATCATCCCATCTATTAATTTCCACCACGTGCTATGCACTGTTCATTGTCATAATCATGGTTGAGGTCATTCACATCTTCGCCTGATCCAATCTGCATCTTATCTAGTTTGTCTTGGAAAGAGGGAGAAAAAAAAAGATAGAGAAAAAAAAGAGAAAAAAAGGAAAGAAAAAGAGAGAGAAGAAAAAAAAAGCGTGAGAAAAAAAAAGAGAGAAGAAAAAAATGGGATCTATCTAGAATCAATCTCGTACCTAAATTCGGATTGGAATCTGTTTTGCGCACTGTTCAGTAAAACAGGTGTATCTTCCTCATACGAAGTCCGTTTTGGCTCCGTGAGTACTCAAATTGAAGATAGCGACGAGCCGCATCTAAATAGTTGCAGAAGCAAGTTCAATATTTGACACCTCAAAATCGGCTTCTAAATAGGTCTTTTTGCCCTCCGAAGTTCGTGAATACAGCTTGTTCCAATTTTTCAGGCCAGTTTTAGAATTCTTTGACTCCTCATATCAACTCGGAATTGAGTGATTCTTTTTGCATTGGAAAGCTTGAGTTAGTAGAATTCTTTGAAAGAATTTATCAGAAAATTGTCTCAAACTTTTCAAGAGAAAAGTTGGAGAGAGAGTTGTTGTATATCCTGCTTGGCAGTTGTTTTTCATCATTATCTTCACTGCCGTTGTGATCTTCACTTATATCTTGCTGTCAAGAGCTACTTAGTATCCTTCATTGATGCTAGTTGTGCTACGCCGTGACCTCATTAGTGTTCTAGGCTCGCGTCTCTAGTCCGGTCTAGCCTAGGACCAGCACAGTACCGTCGTTGAGCGTTTATTCAACATTGCATCTTTGAATTGATTATTGCTAATCTTTTGCTACCATATATAGCCAACCCAGCTCCACATATTTCTACACCATGTATACGTACGCTCCCCTGGCAATCGCTTTACTCAATATTCGGAGTTACTTGACACCGCTGGTTGCCGATCACCGCCTGCTGCATGGTAAGAACTTGTAAGACATTGATATTTGCTTTACTGTGAGCGTTTTACCACCACATCCTAGTAGTTATAGGAACATTATTTTTGGGTTTTGTTTCTTGTTCTACTAATCATGACAGGATCCAGAGTCAATTCATGGGCTTTGTCGATCGCGGGAGACGTGCCACCACCTTTGCAAATACCACAACCGTCACGAGAGGTGCACAAACATCCAAATGCACATGATCAGGTTAATGTATCTATACCATCATTTAATGGCCGTTTTAAACCTGCTTTATATATTGAATGGGAGTTCGACATAAAAAATATATTTGCTTCCCATAATTTCAATGAACATGAAAAGGTTAAGGTTGCGGTTGGTTCTTTCACTGGTTATGCTTTGGTTTGGTGGAGTGAATATTGTCGGTTACACCCTGATTATATACCTACTACTTGGGATGATTTGAAACTTGCCATGCGACATACTTTCGTCCCTGCTTATTATACTCGTGACATGATTAAGAAGTTGCAACACTTAAAACAAGGTAGTGAAACTGTAACAAAATATTATGATGATTTACAAACTACCTTGTTGCATTCCTCTTTAGAAGAAAGTGAAGATGATTTTATGGATAGATTTTGGGGAGGATTAAACCGTGATATTCAAGAGATACTAATTCATGAAGAGTGTTATCCTATGGACCATTTGTTTCATCTTGCTTGCAAAGCTGAACAGGAAATAAAACGACGTGTTGGCCACGAGGAGAACAAGCGCACGGTGCACATTCCAAGAGTTGATATGATTGTTCCTTCAACTACTAGGCATAATATGACAACCACATCCGTTGTTGTCAGGACTACATCACCTCCACCATGTGACACACCGCCCCCGAGAGTGGCTACATCATCTGAGTTGATCATAAGAGGTAATGACAAAGGTACTAATCTTCCATCTCTACATGAGAATGATGAATGCCTTGTCAATTTGAATGCACCATCTGATGAGCTACCCACTACTTTGATCACACCACCTATTTTAGAGGACTACATTGATAATTTGACTTTGCCATGTGATCAAACAACTGAAATACCAACAATTTTGAGTGCACCCATTGAATTAACTATTGATGCAAAAGAACCAATGTTTAATCATTTTGATATGACCTCTAATCTTGGTGATGATTCTGTGTTGAATGACTTATTGCATGTTTGCTTATTTAAGCATGTTGTAGCATGTAAATTTGATGCAAGTAAGGTTTATTCACCAATGTTGGGATGGTTTAATGATGAACATTGTCAATCTTTTGAAATGAATAAGAGCTTCACTTATATGTGCAAACTGAGTTGCAATATTTTCATGCCTTCTACTTCTTGTGCTAATTTTTTCGCTTTAGATTTTATGAACTATGCAAGTTACTCATCTATTCATGTGTCATATATGCAAAAATCAAGGGAAGTAAAAATGGATGACATATACATATACAACATGTACACCTTGTCTCTTTTGTTAGCCACATTTCAGATTAAGCAACACCGAGGACGGCTTTATTTTCAAGAAGGGGAGGATGATGAGGACATGACTACCTTGGATATGACCAAAAATATTGCATATATGCATATTTGTCAGGTGATTTCTAGTGCAAACTATTCAATAATCTATTTATGTTATCCAGAACAAAAATACTTCACACACTTTTGTGTTTTGTCTAATTGCAGGTGTATGGGACATTTGTACAATCCACATATGAAGATAAGGAAGAAAGAGATGTTTATTTGCTGTCCAAAAAGTTCTCTCACATCACTTTTGGCCCAAGAGAAGATAGAGTCCAAGTCTCTCACGTTCTGGATTCAGATTCGGACTGCACAGATATACCTGACTCAAAACGCACACAAGTTTTTCATACGGACTCCGAATTGGGTGATTCTTTTTTTGTTGGAAACTAGATTTCGTGCACTTTCCAAACCAATTGGAATCACCTTCAAATTCGTCCGGAGCGTTGAGTTGTGGACGAAACAATCTGATGCTGCAGCAGAATCCGAGTCAAACTACAAGTCCAAAGGTGTTACATCACCTCCACTTGGGCCCATTGGCCTTGTACGACCTAGATTTAGTTTTAGGCTGCCTTGGGACGTCCTCCCACCTCCTTGGCCGCCACCCCTTGCTCCTATATAAGTAGATCTGATGAGGACATGACTACCTTGGATATGACCAAAAATATTGCATATATGCATATTTGTCAGGTGATTTCTAGTGCAAACTATTCAATAATCTATTTATATTATCCAGAACAAAAATACTTCACACACTTTTGTGTTTTGTCTAATTGCAGGTGTATGGGACATTTGTACAATCCACATATGAAGATAAGGAAGAAAGAGATTTTTATTTGCTGTCCACAAAGTTCTCTCACGTCACTTTTGGCCCAAGAGAAGATAGAGTCCAAGTCTCTCACGTTCTAGATTCAGATTCGGACTGCACAGACACACCTGACTCAAAACGCACACAAGTTTTTCATACGGACTCCGAATTGGGTGATTCTTTTTTTGTTGGAAACTAGATTTCGTGGACTTTCCAACCCAATTGGAATCACCTTCAAATTCGTCCGGAGCGTTGAGTTGTGGACGAAACAATCTGATGCTGCAGCAGAATCCGAGTCAAACTACAAGTCCAAAGGTGTTACATCACCTCCACTTGGGCCCATTGGCCTTGTACGACCTAGATTTAGTTTTAGGCTGCCTTGGGACGTCCTCCCACCTCCTTGGCCGCCACCCCTTGCTCCTATATAAGTAGATCCATCTAGTAGCTTTTCCTTGGGATTTGTTTAGTTAAAAGTTAGCCATTGCAACTTCGTGTACTTTGTTTGTGTCCAACGACCAGACCAAGACCGCTTACGGATCCCCACCTTTATCAATACTTCATCTATATTCGCAATATTCAGATTGCTTTATCATATTCTTGCTTGTTCTTCGATTGCTTGCAGGAATAGACCTTCGTGGTCAGGTTGATTGTGCTTCG